>NC_063187.1:7591230-7702922 GCF_023159225.1 Perognathus longimembris pacificus
GTGGATGGGCTCAGCAGATTCTTCTGCCTTCGACCACGCGGGTGATTGACAGACAGGACAGGACGCCCCTGGAGCTGTCTACTAGACCCCCCGAATCGACCACCGCACGCCCTCTCCCGCGCCCTCGCCGGCGGGCGTGTCGCACAAACGCCTGGCTCCCCACAGGTTAGGAAGCTTGCATCTCCGCGGGAAGGCCGGGACTGAGCGGGCGCCCGTCCCAGGCTGGTCCCACCAGCCCTCGTCTCCAGAGCATGGGGAGACGATCTCAGCGCGCTTCTGCTGAACGTGACCGGTGAAAAGGACGGAAAAACCACCCAGGGGATCCCCCCACCCCGACAGCTCTCAGCCACACGGAGACTCCCCCCCCCCCAAGCAAGCAGCACCGGGATCAGCTGGTGACAGGACAGGTGGGGACAGGCAGACCCCGGTTCATCCCGGCGAGTGGTGTCGCTGTGTGCTTTCAAACGCTTCCACAGACACGGCTGCGGCGGGGCACCGGGAGAGATCCCCCCCCCCCCGTGCCACGGCCCCCCCGGGGAGGAGGGTCTCGCCTCCTCCGTCCCCCGCAGCCCCAGCTGAGGAGGAAGGCTTGCCTGGGGCCACGTCCCCACAGTGCCACCCTCTGGTGGCCAGAGCTGCGGGGAGGGGGGGTGGGCGTGCCGGGAGCGGTGTGGCCGCCTCCCGCCCCCCCCTCCACTGTCTGGTGATGGTCACAGGAGTCGCGGGGGGCGGGCGGGGGGGGGAGGCGGGGGCAGAGCCCTCATGGACGGGAAGCGGCCCCTGGCGCAAGGCCGAGGGCAGAAACCAGGCTGAACTGCAAGCGGTGGTGGGAAGAAGATGGGTTTAATGGCACGGCGGGTGGGAGGGCCCAGTGGCCAGCCACACTCTCGCTCCTACAGGCCCTCACGGGGGTGGGGGGGCGGCGGGGGGGGGCCTTTCCAAGCCTTAAAGGAGCCCCGGAGGGGCCGGCCTGTCACTGTCGGGGCCACCTCCGGGGCGGGGGAGTTGAGGTGGGAGACCCTCCCGCCAGCGCGGAAGGTGGGTGGGAAGATGTCCCCCCACTTTTGTCTTGTCTGCCCCAGCTGGGGAGGCAGAGAGCGCACAGAGGGCGGCCTGGGCCTGTGACCCCCCCCTGCTCCCCAGGACCAGGCTCACTGGCGCGGCGGCATGGCCACCGGAGGGGCCCGGCCCTAGCAGTGGGACTCGAGTTCCGTGAGTCTGAGGAAGGGACGTTCTGGGCGTCACGGGGGTGGGGGGTCCCGCCCGGTTCCGCTGGGGCAGGGCAGGTCCTCCGCTGGGCACAGGAGCTGGCGGAGCCTCTGCAAGGGACGGTGGAGGCGGCCGTCACCCCCCCACGTCCGTCCGTCCGTCCTCCACGCACCCCTCCCATCCCCACCCAGAGGCGTTACTGGTCCCTGGGGACACGGGCCCCCACCCCCGCGGGGCTCCCTCCCTTACCTCTCGGAAGGGCCCCTTGAGGGTGCCGAGCCGGTAGAAGCTCCAGGTGGG
This sequence comes from Perognathus longimembris pacificus, assembly GCF_023159225.1. NCBI lineage: Eukaryota > Metazoa > Chordata > Mammalia > Rodentia > Heteromyidae > Perognathus > Perognathus longimembris. Next base: position 7,592,740 of record NC_063187.1, read on the forward strand.
AATGCAGATCATGGAGGCCAGCGCCAGGAGCCAGCCCAGGGCGTCGCCCCACCAGGGGTAGGTGTACTTGTTGTTGTAGGTCAAGCGGGGTAAACTTGACCAGGGAGAACAGGAAGGAGGCCTGCGGAGGCGGGGGGCGGGGCTTGAGGGGCGGGCAGCCCCCACCCCAGAGCTGCCTGCTGGGGGTTTGCACTCAGCCCCAAGCCCCGGGTCCACCCCCGGGCTGGCCCCTCAGCCCCTCGGGACAGGGTGATGTGTCTCTTATTTTATCCTGTACGCCAGCCGCCGTGAGGCTTGGGAAGAGCTGGCGACAGCAATAAAAACTCAGCCTCGGTCGGGGTCTGGGGACTCGCAGTGTGAGTCCGGGCTCTGTCACTTGCCAGTTTGGGGTCAGTCATTTTTTTTTTTTTTTTTCTGTGCCAGTCTTAGGGCTCGAAGTCAGGGCCTGGGCAGGGCACTGTTTCTGAGCTTTTATGCTCGAGGCTAGTGCCCTACCACTTGAGTCACGGCTCCACTTCCAGATTTTGCTGGTTCGTGGGAAAGGAGTCTCAGAGACTTTGCTGCCTAGGCTGGCTTCAAATCTCCATCCGCGGATCTCAGGCCTCCTAAAGTAGCTAGGATCACAGGTGTGAGCCACCAGGGCCGGGCCCCTATCCTACTATTCGTCCAAGACAGAATACACACGCGTCCATGCACACGTGTGCACACACACACACACACACACACACACACAGAGGTGAGGAGGGGGCTGAGGAACTTTTCCTCCCTTCCCCTTTTCCTGGCAATCTGATGTAGGCTTGAGTTGGGCGTGTGTGTGTGTGTGGGGGGGTGGTCAGTTCCAGTGCGAGAGGGAATGAAAAATCAAGCACTCAACTCCTAGGAAGTAGGTTTGGAGCCAAGACCCTCCCTACCCGAGCACCTGGCTGTACCCGGGGGGGGGGGGGGAGAAAGCGGGGGCCTTTTCTTACCATACACACAGCTGGGGTGAAAAAGAGCCAGCAGTATTTGATCAGTGGCCAGGGCCTGTATCCAATCATATCTTCAATGTTGTCGTAGAAGCGCCCGGCTCCTGCCAGGAAGAGCAGAAGGAGAAGGGGAGAAGGGCCCTTCTTCAGCATCTGAAGCCTCGGGATGTGCAGGAGGGGGGTGGGGGTGGGGGCAAGGGGAGGGCACACGGACCCCGACAGGCAGGGACCATCCGCAGAAGGCATCATGGCGGTCTTTGTATCGAGGGCCCCGGCTTTCTGATTATTGGGGTTGTTAAAGGCAGGAGGTGTGTATAGACAGAGAGGTGGTCTAGGTGTGGCCATTACTGGGGGGGAGGGGGGGGCCGGAGCAAGGCCACCTCGGGAGAGCCCCTACGAGACGACACCAAAGAGGTCTCTGGGTGATAGAGACCGGCGGGTGGCGTCCGGGAAAAGGCGGGTGCCGGCCACCCCATGTCTCCCTTGGGTCTGAGAGGTCCCGGGGGGGGGGGGCCACTCACCGTAAATCCAAGCCACAACAGAGGGACTCAAAGATGGCCCACGAACAGGAGGCACATGCCGCTGGCCGCGTAGTAGTCGAAGAGCTGGAACACGTACATGCCGCCCTGCAGGGGAGGGAGATCACTCAGCGCACTACGTCCCCCCTCCCCCCACCACCCGCCCCCTCACATCCTTTGGGGCACGGAGGAGAGCTGGAAAGGACCCCAGGAGGCCGGGGAGGGGGTGGGTGGGACAGGTCACCGGTAGATCTGGAGAATAGCTTCTCTTTATTATTTTTCTGGGAGACGGGATGGCGGGGGTGGGGTGGGGTGGGGTGGCGGGGTGGGGGCGGGAACGACTTGTGTTTGGTCCACTGCCCGGCCTTTCCCTGGCGCCATCACACAGAATGTCACCTGGCCCCTGGACCCCTCTCTCCTTGCTTTAGACTACGGCTCCATTCTCCTCCATTCCTTTCATATATCTTTGCTTCCTGGGCAGCCAAACTCTGCCCTTGCTGGGGCTGGTGGGGTTGGGGGGGCAGGGGTCCTAGAATCCTAGAACCAGAGTGGGGTGCCCTGCCTGTCCAGTGGTATCTGCTTGGCTCTTCGCCACCACCCCCCCTCTGGCCTCCCCGCTGCTCACCTCCGTGACCATGATCAGCCCGACCAGGAAGGAGAAGACGGCCACGGCCAAGATGAGGAGCTCCCTCCGGTTCTTCTTGCGCAATATCCCGGGGTGCAGGTCCACCAGCGCCGTGGCCAGGCTTTCGACGCCCACAAACTGACGGGTGAGAGGGCCGAAGACGGGAGGGAAGGAGAGGTCTGCGGCCTGCTCCGCTCCCCGGCCTCCCCCTCGGGCCGTGGCGCAGCCCCCCCGTGATACCTGGCTATCCAGTCCCAGGAGAACCACCATGAAGAAGAAGCAACAGGCCCACAGAGGCGAGAACGGCAGCATCACCACAGCCCGGGGGTAGGCGATGAAGGCGAGCACCGGGGCCTATGGGGAGTCGGGGGGCGGGGGGGGAGGGAAAGGGAGGTTGAGGAACACAACCCAGGGCCTAAGCCAGTTCCTGGTGCCAGTGAGGCTCGAGGATCACGGGCCGCGCCACGGAATCTCAGAGCTGGAAGGATTCTACCCCCACAGTGACCTCTACCGGTGGCCACCACCCCCTCAATCACCCCCATCTGAATCCCAGGTCCAAGGCCCCCAAAGCGGGGCTTTCAGACTTAGGCCGAGCTGGAGCCCCGAGGAAGTGGCGGGGCCCAGACAGATCAGCCTTGCTGCTGCCCACTCTGCGTTCACCCCACCGAGGGCACGGGAGAACACCTCCACCCCGAGTGGCATTCCTTCTAGAAGGAAAGTTCCTCTCCACTGTCTCTGAGACACAGGTCCAATCCAAAATGTCCCTTATCCAAAATGTTTGGGAGGTGGGGGGGGTGTTGGGGGTATTTGTACTGATTTTACCAGTGCTCTCCCCTAAACACTCCCCCCATGCAAAGCTTCCCTCCCCCCCACCCCCCGCCCTCTTCTTTGCTGAGTGTCTGGACGCTGGTTTGTCAACCGCTCTCACCTGACTCCGCCACTTCAGAAATGGGCACGCCTTGCTCCTGAGACATGAAGCCCAGGATGGAGAAGATGGCAAAGCCAGCCAAGAAGCTGGTGCTACTGTTGAGGAAGCAGAGGGCGATGCAGTCCCTGTGGGGACCACGGGCCTGGTCAGGAAGGGGCTGCTCAGGATTCTGGCCTCACGGGGGTGGGGGTGGGGACGGGGGGATCTTTTTTTTGCCAGTCCTGGGCCTTGAACTCAGGGTCTGAGCACTGTCCCTGGCTTCTCTTTGCTCAAGGCTAGCACTCTGTCACGTGAGCCACAGCACCACTTCTGGCTTTTTCTATCTGTGTGGTGCTGAGGATCGAACCCAGGGCTTCATGTATAGGAGGCGAGCGCTCTAACCACTAGGCCATAGTCCCAGCCCTCGCTGGATCTTTAAAAGGGGCCCCAAGGCCTCTGGGTCTACTGCTCCAAATGGGGGTGGGGGTGGAATGGGGCTCCACCTCCCCCCCTAGTTCGGTCACCTGTAGCAGTTGTTGTGGTACTTGTTGTAGCTGCCCAGGCCCGTCAGGCACCCTAGACAGAGCGCGAAGGAGAAGAAGATCTGGGTGCCCGCGTCCATCCACACCTACAGAGGGAGGGGAAAGCTGGACTCCAGGAAGGCCTGGCCACGCCCCGGTGAGGGGTGGGGAGAGCTCTGTTCTCAGCCAATGGGAGGAGAGCTAACTCAGTGTTCTCCAGCTGGGGGTCTCCCCAATGGGCCACGGGATGGAAGAGGAACTAAGAATTGCAAGGAAAAGACACAGAGAAGGGGATGGGGGGGAGGGAGAAGGATCCAGGTCCAGCGAGGCCTGGTGTCCAGTGTCTGCCTAGTGTCTGGTGTCTGTCTGCTCACGGCAGTGGTGCGCGAGGCATCTCTAAGGGCGGGGGGCTTCCCATGTCGGGGCCAGCTTCAATGTGGAGCTCTGTCCCCCAACATCACTGACCCCTGGCTCTGCAAAACACAGAGCCCGGGGCAGGCGGCCCTCCGTATTATCTCAGCTGGCCGACCCGGCCCGCGCCCGCGCGGCGGGGGTTCACATCTCCCAGCTAGAATAACATCCCGAGCAGAGGGGATGTCCAGGGGTCAGGGCCGAGCCGAGCGCAGGAGGGACGGCCCTGTGGCTATCCACCCCCCACCCCCACCCCCCACCCCGGGCCACGCCCGCCTCTGGAGGACAGGCACCGCCATCGGGCTGCAGATGTGGCCAAGGGCAGGGGTCCCCGTGCCCTTCGCGGAAAGGACACCAGATCACCCTCGCCACCAAGAGCACGAGCAAATCCACACGTGGCCCCTGCCTGCCCTTCTTCCTGTCCGCCTCACGCCGTGGGTCCCCGGGAGCCTGGGGGCCTTGCAGCGAGGGCCCTGGGCCTGTCCCCAGGTGAGGTTGCTGCTCTCCGCCCAGCTAGGCCCACCTGGGTGGGGGCCCCACCGCCTCCGCCCTGTGCCTAGACTCCGTCCAGGGCTCCGTCCCCAGATGGCCAGGATTTGTGACCCTCCCAGGCTGGGGAAGAACTCATTAGGAGTAAGCCGTGGACTTGGCTGGCTCACCTCATCCAGCAGGAAGCCGGGGGGGGGGGGGGCAGGGGTTATGGAGGGCAGAGGACCCCGCAGGAGGACCGGAGTTCAGAGCTCAGGGGTCCCCCGCGGGGCCTTATGACCAAAGCCCCCTTGCTGGGAGCTTGGCAGCCCCAGAACTCTCCACAGCTGTGGCTGGACAAGCCTGCTGCGACGGGGGACAGAATGGGGTCAGAAGGAGGTGGAGGAACTCGGAGGGGCAAGATTGTTCCCCTCCCCCTCCCTGGCTCCCGCAGGCCATCGGCTCCCCGCTCGTTCCAGAAGCCCCAGATTCCAGAACAGAACTGGCACGGGTCTTCCAGCTGGGCGAACAATACTGGCCAAGGCAAAAACAAGGCCGAAACAAACCCGGTGACAGAAGAGCAAGCTTTAACCTCCCATGCTCATGGGTAGGCAGAATCAATATAGTGAAAATGGCCACATTGCCCAAATTGTTTACACAAATTCAATGCAATCCCTACCAAAATCCCAGTCACATTCTTCACTGAAATAGAGAAAGCAATCCATAAATTCATATGGAACAGCAAAAAACCTAGAATAGCCAAAGCAATTCTAGGCAAAAAAAGCAGGGCAGGAGGTATCACCATACCAGACTTCAAGCTCTACTACAAGGCCATCATAACAAAAACAGCCTGGTATTGGTATAAAAACAGATCGGAAGACCAGTGGATTAGAATTGAAGATCCAGAAATAAAACCGCACTCTTACAGCCAGCTGATATTCGACAAAGGAGCCAAAGACATACAATGGAATAAATAGAGCCTCTTCAACTACTGGTGCTGGGAGAACTGGGCAGCCATATGCAGAAACTCAAAGTAGACCCAAGCCTATCACCATGCACCAAGATCAACACAAAATGGATCAAGGACCTCAACATCAGACCTGAATCCTTGAAACTACTGAAGGACAGAGTAGGAAAGACACTAGAACTTATAGGCACAGGAAGGAACTTCCTGAATAGAGTCCCAGGGGCACAACAAATAGGGGAGAGACTCGACAAATGGGACTACTACAAATTAAAAAGTTTCTGCACAGCTAAGGACATAGCCACCAAAACAGAAAGACAGCCAACCATATGGGAAAGGATATTTACCAGCACAGCAACAGACAAAGGCCTGATATCTGTCCTCTACAGAGAACTCAAAAAACTAAGCCCCTCCAAGCCCAATAAACCAATTAGGAAATGGCAAAGGAGCTAAAGAGAGACTTCACAAGAGAAGAAATAAAAATGGCAAAGAAACATATGAGGAAATGTTCAACATCCCTGGTAGTAAAGGAAATGCAAATGAAAACAACCCTGAGATACCACCTCACCCCAGTTAGAATGGCCTATACTCTGAACTCAGGCAACAACAAATGCTGGAGGGGGTGCGGGGAAAGAGGAACCCTTCTCCATTGTTGGTGGGAGTGCAAATTAGTACAACCACTTTGGAGAACAGTAAGGAGGTTTCTCAAAAAGCTCAATATAGACCTACCCCTATGACCCAGCCTTACCACTCCTAGGGCATCTATCCTAAACAGCAAGTCCCAAGATATCAAAAAGACATTTGTACTTCGATGATTATCGCGGCACAATTCACAATAGCCAAAATATGGAAACAACCCAGATGCCCCTCCACAGATGAATGGATCCAAAAAATATGGTACCTATACACAATGGAATACTACATAGCGATTAGGAATGGTGAAATATTGTTATTCGCAGGGAAATGGTCAGAACTCGAACAAATAATGTTGAGCGAGACAAGCCTAGAATACAGAAAACAAAGGGGCATGATCTCCCTGATATATGACTGTTAAGAAAGGGAGATGGAGAGACAGTAGAGACCAGGTCTGTGAAACCAAAACTGCTTGTCAAATGGTATTCCCCACAGATTGGGGCAGTGACCCAACAGTATGTAACTAAAACCAACCAACTACTCAACATATAAAGGTCAAGAATTGACCTCTCAGGGGAATACAATAGCTCAAAAGCTATGTATGTACGTTCATATAGACTACTGTCAACATATTGTCTAATATCGACATTACATTTAAAGCCCTAGGCAAATTTTCTTGGGCTTGGCCACGTGGCTACTGTATATGTTCTTGATACATTGTATATTGTATATATGTCTACCTGACCTAGAGAAGGGAAAGAAAAACAGGGCGTAAGATATCACAGAAATGTACACACTGCCCTACTACGTAACTGTACCCTTTTTGCACAACACCTTGTCAAAAAATTTGTGTTCAATTAATAAATAAATTAAATTTAAAAAAATGTGGAGAAGTCATGATTTAATTAAATTTTAGGAGCCTTGGTGTAGACTAAGGGCCTATGTGATCTGTCCTATTTGCCTCAATGGCCTCATCTTGACCTAGCTTTGCCTCTGCTTAGCTGTCCCAGGCCCTGGTCTCTTAGTTCCTGGAATATGCTGTTCCTCAAAAAAAAAAAAAAAAAAAGAGCCAGCTTTAGATGACCCCAAAGAGCCATTTCCACCTTCGCATCGGGCAGTGGCAACGCAAAGAGGGATGAGGCCCGGTTCCTAACTGTCTTCAAGACACAGAACCTCCTTTCTCTCATCAGAAAAAGGGCATGCCCACCCCACCCTCGACAAGAATAAAAAGCAGCTCTTAAACTGGCAAGCAAGTCGGGCGCTGGCGGCTCACGCCTGTCATCCTAGCTACTCGGAAGGCTGAGATCTGAGGGTGGCGGTTCAAAGCCAGCCCAGGGCAGGAAAGTGTGTGAGGCTCTTCTCTCCAATGAACCACCGGGAAACTATAAGTGGTATTGTGGCTCAAAGTGGTAGAGCACTAGCCTTGGGTGGAAAAGGCTCAGGGACAGCACCTAAGCCTCAAGTTCAAGCCCCATGACTGTCAAATAATAACAATTATTAATAATAACAATAATAATAAAAGAACTTGCGAATTATGCATAATAGGCTTTCGGAAAGATCTATCATGGAGGCCAAGACATCAGACTCCAAAAGACTGAACAGGTGGAACCCACGCCCCTCCGGAATGCTACTTTGGGGTTCTAACAAGCCCCCTCTGTTTTCTAAGCGTCTGTAAGATGAGGCTGGCCACGGAGTCGGGGTTTGTGGAAAGGCGACACGGGGCCAAGTTGTCAGTCAAGGCTGGGCAGCTCACCCCGCGGTGCCTTGACATCGATCGCGACGCACACTGCCGAGGTGAAAAACAGCAGCAACAACCAAGGCTATCAGCTACGTCCGACCCTGGCCCTTCCCCGTCTGCCAAGCTTCACGGGACCGAGAAGTCAAGCAGCCTACACGAGGCACAGGCCAGGGCTGGCGCTGGGTGGCAGGGGCCACCCTGGGGGTTCGAGCCAGGGACCTGGGCAAGGTAGCAACCCGCCCAGTGAGCCTCACGCTTGGGGGAGAAGAGAAGCCTTCGGTCTTAGCGCCTTCCTCAAGTCCCCGGCAAATGCCAGTTGGATCTCTCCTACTTCCCAGGGAGTGCCAGCCGGATTCCATTAGGGCTCTGGCAGGGTGCCCTGGCCTGCAGGTGCGGCCCTCCGCCGAGCTTGCTCCCCCGGCCTGCAAGCAGGCAGAAGCCGGGGTGGGGGGGCGGCTAGGAGGAAGGTGGCGAGGGAATGGCACCGGGGTGAGTCCTACGCCCGCAGTAGCCCACACGCAGCATCTCCGTCCTTCCCACCGCTCAGGGGGAGAGACCGCCTGGTGCGGCCGTGCGGTGCTAGAAGCTTACCGAACGCTGCCCCTCGATTGGCCTCCACCTCAATAGCTGCTGAGTGAGCGGACCAGGAGAGGAACACAGGGGAGAAGGTTCTGCCTTCAAGACCTCACTCACCTCTGCTTCAAGACAGCAGATTCTTAAAGCTCTAGGCCTCTCTTTATATCTCCTCCCTCTTCCTCCTCCTCCTCCTCTCCCCCCTCATTTGAACCCAACTTTCCCCCATCCCCCAGGATGGCCTTGAATTGCAATCCTCCCGCCTCTGCTCCAGAACAGTTCACATTTTGTTTTGTTTTCTCGAGACGGCCAAGCACCTGCCTTTGACCGGGGCTGGCTTTTGAACTTACGATCTTCCTGTCCCTTACATCCTAAGAGCTGGGGTTCCAGGCACGTACCACCAAGCCCAGTTCTAGGCCTCTATTTCCTTTACGTGTAAAGCGAGGCTAGCTCATGAATTTGCCGGTGAAGATTAGCAGAGGTCATGTATGCCAAACCTTGTAACAGCGCTAGGGATGCAGTAAGACGCCAGTGGTTGTTTAGTTATGAGAAGCTGGTGGGCCAAAGCCACAAATCCTGGATATCTCTCTGTCTCTGTCTCTGTCTCTCCCTCCCCCCACGCCATGTCCCTGAGGGGCTTGGCACGTGGGAGAAGGGAGATGGGAAGGACAGCCTCGCGGCCCATAGGACTGGAATCCCTCTGCTCTGTGGGGGCCCTGGCTGCCAGCCCTGGGGGAGGTGTCAAGGGGGTAGGCCTGGCCTGCATGGGGGGGGTCAGCTTCTGGGTCACTCCAGAGTCCCTTCCCTTGTCCTGTCCCCTCCCGGCAAGCTGGGAGCCCGCTGGCGCCTGGCCGGCGTCCGTGTGTTTGTAAGGCCATCCGTGGGCATAGAGCGCCTCAGACAACTCTCCCGCTGGGCCAAACAGGCAGAGGCAGGGGTACAACTGAGGCAGACATTCTAAGGGGGGGGGGCGCGCTCTGAGGTGGCGCTTACCCCTCACTCCCAGCGGCTTTGCCAGCTTTCAAAATGGCTCCCAAAGAGGAGACCGGAAGCCACACCTAGCAGGACCCCCGCCCAGGCCTTGTGAGCCAGGCCTGGCTACACACACACACATACACACACACACACACACACACACACACACACACCCCTTCTACCCACCCATAGCACCACCCCTCCTGGGGCTCAAGTGGATGGGGAGGAAGGAGGGCGGGAGGGAGCAGAAGGAAATGTAACACCAGCCCAGTTGGTATGGGGAGGGGCGGGGAGCTGGGGACCTGGGGAGGCACCAGAGGGAACCTGGGGTTCAGGCGCCCACAGAGACAAGAGCGGGGGAGTGGTCCTTGGCTCTGCGGCTTCCTACCTGGGGATCCCACAGCCGCGTGATGTTGGGGGTACAGGTAAAACTGGATTCCTTGGGTGGCCCCGGGCAGCGTCACCCCTCGAATGAGCAGGACCACCAGCATGAGGTAGGGGAACGTGCCGTGAAGTACACCACCTGGGGGGAGGGCAGAGGCGGGGTCCCGTGAGCCAGCGGAGCGAGGAAGGAGGGGGTGGGAGACGCCCCCCCCCCGCCCCGGCCCTGCAGCTGGCCCCGTCCATCTCCCTCGGGGCTGACTGGAGCTGAAGCACCGTCCAGCAAGGGCAAAGGGTGTCAGAGACTCTGTAACACCCGATCCCGTTCTTCCCCGAGCTCGGACGCTCCGCACACACAGACAGGGCGGATCAGGAAGGAAGCCTCCAGAAAGAGCCCAGGACAGCCTAGGCGGATACATCAGAGTCTCTAGGGCTGAGAGACGCCAAGCATCTTCAGCAATGGAATTCTTATTGTTAGTAGTCATTTTGGTGGCACTGGGGTTTGAATTCAGGGACTCACTGCTGGCTCGACTAGTGCTGGCTAGCTCTATACAGTTGAGCCTGTCTCCTGCCCTGTTTTTAACAGCCTTTGTTTGGAGATAGGGTCTGGGGGGGGACACCCCCCCGAGTCACAATCTCTCTCCTTTAGGCCTCCCCTAGCTGGGATCAAAGGCACTCCTCACTTTCTCCAGCCTCCCCTGGTGGAGATGGGGCGGCTCTCTTTTCTGTCCAGGCTTGGCTTGAATGGGGAGCCTCCCCTCCTCGGCCTCCCGAGTAGCTAGGTGTGAGCCACCAGCCCCTGGTCGTGGTTCTAGCCACAGAGCTGTCCTATAGAAGAGGGGGCTGTGAAGCGTGTCTGGCTGGTGACACGCTCACACACACACACACACACACACCACACACACACACACACACACACACGGGCATCCGGAGATCAAAGCCTTCCTTGGGATGTCCTTCCTGCCCATCTCCCTCGGTTCACTTCCCAGAAGTGCTTGGGGTTGAGTGGAGGGAGGCAGTTGGGTCAGCTCTTTGCTGTGTCACTCCTTTTCTATGGAGGCCACAGCCACAAAGGGGCTCCGGGGAGGGCGGGCCATGTGGCACTGAGGGGCGGGGGGAGGGTGGGAGGGGCGGGGGCACCGGCACAGACCTTGCCCGTGGATTTGATCCCCTTCCAGATGCAGAAGTAGCAGATGACCCAGGCCAGCAAGAGGCACAAGACCATCTCCCAGTGCAGGACCCCAGGTGCTGGATGCCGTCCGTGAGCTTCAGGACCCGCCTCCTGGGAGAGGGGGAAAGCCCCGTCCTCTCTGGCTGCCAAACTCCCCTCCCTCCCTCCCTTCTTCTCTCTCTCCCTCCTTCCTTCTCTCCCTCCCTCCCTCCTTCTCTTCCTCCCTCCCTCCTTCTCTTCCTTCCTTCCTGCCTTCCTCCCTCCCTCCCTTTCTTCCCTCCCTCCCTTTCCTCCCTCCCTCCTTCTCTTCCTCCCTCCCTCCCTCCCTCCCTCTCTTCCTTCCTCCCTCCCTTCCTCCCTCCCTTCCTTCCTTCCTCCCTCCCTCCCTCCTTTCCTTCCCCCCCTTCCTTCCCTCCCTCCTTCCTCCCTCCCTCCCTCTCTCTCTTCCCTTCTCTCCTCTCCCTTTCTTTTGTGGCATCTCCCCACTGAGGCACCCCACAGCCCTTAGACTGCAAGCCACCCCTCAGACTCTTCTGGAAGCTTATCCACTCTCTCTCCTCTGGGATCTATGAAGTTCTCGCTCCCCCCCACCCCCCCCAACCCCCCCGGGATGGAGGAGGAGACAATAGGTGCACAAGGGAGTCTGCTAGGTATTGACTTTAAGGGGAAGGAGGGGCCAGGTTGTAGATGTTTTGATGTTGGGGCTCATGCCTCTCGGGTGAACATCGATATTGGGGTACCAGAGAAGGGGCAGCACACACACACACGGTTAAGGAGAGGAAGGTGAGGGTGGATGGGAGTGTAAACACACACACACTTGTGTCAGAATTACAAAGTTCCCCCAAATGAGTCTTGCACTGACCACGGCAGGAACACCAAGGCTCAGGGTGACAGGCCCAGGAAAGAAGGGACCTTCTCCCCTTGCTGCAGTGGAGAACCTGCTGCCCCCCGCCCCGCCCCCGCCCCGGCCCACAGGCCCTCCATGAGGAGGGGGCCAGGCTCTCACTTACTCCCAGAACTCAATGACCGGGGAGGTGGCATTCTCAGCGGTGACGTTCAGGGAGACATTGGTCTTCTGGAACTCCACGCAGTTCTCTGCCGGGGCCCCAGGGGAGGAAGAAAGAGAAAGACGGTCAGCCCACGTTAGGTGGGTGAAAAAGACTCGGTGGGAGTCCTGGGTGCTGACCTGACCCCTTCCCCACACTTTCTCCGTGGGCCTGTGTGTGCACACTCTCCAGACCCCTCCCTGCTCAGTTCTCTGACGTTTTTCCTGCCATCATTCACGCTGCCCAGGCGGCCCTTGCAGCCGGCAGACAACACCAGGAGCAAGCCCACCCCACACACGGCTCCTAGGCAGCCAACCCTGGACACTGCACTGTCGTTAGTTACTCTCTGTGCATTACAGTCAGAGGTTCTGTTCCCGGGGGTGGTTCACACAGGCTGGTAAGACAGAGGCTCATTGTTATCATCACGTATACCGAAGACACACAAAACAGCTAATCCCTAATTAAGCTCAGAGAAATGATAAGTTTGCAAGGGCCTAGAGTAGTATCAGAAATAAGGAGGAACAAAGAAATGAACAAATAATAGACACATATATCACGCTGGCTATGCTCCAAACTGAAATTAATAAATGGCTGAGCAACATTTAAAGAGACGTCCATTCGATTTGCATAACTTGTGAACTGAATGCACCCATTTATTTTTTTTATAAGCAGTCAGTGACATTTTGTCTGTGATGCGGGTGAATTCCTGTTTTCATTTTTTTTTACATCTGTATCTTTTTTATTGTCAAACTCATATACAGAGCGGTTACAGTTCCTATTTTCATTTTTGTTTTTGATAGCAATACTTGGGGATTGAACTTGGGATCTCGAGCTTGCTAAGCAGATGCTCTACCACTTGAGCTGAACCTCTAGTCCCTTTTACACTGATTCATTTTTCTTTCTTTTTTTTTTTTGGTTGGTTGTGGGGCTTGAACTCTGGACGTGGGCACCGTCCTGAGCTCTTTTGCTCAAGGATAGCACTCTACCAGTTTGAGCCACAGGTCCGCTTCCAGTTTTCTGGTGGTTCATTGGAGCTAAAGAGCCTGGTGGACTTTCCTGCTCTGGGCTGGCTTTGAACTGCTGTCTTTAGATCTCAGCCTCCTGAGCAGCTGGGATGACAGGCGCGAGCCCGGTGCACTGCTCCCCCTTGCTATTACTAGTCTCGGTGTAAGTTCCCTGCGAGTCTGGGCTGCAGGCTGAGGACCAGGTGGCCCGGGATACAGGGATAATCCCACTGGCCCGTCTACACGGCAGAGGGGGAGGGCAGAGGGGGAGGTCAGAGCGGGAGGAGGAGGAGGCGGGCTTCGGGGAGACAGCCTCACCCGTGTTCCACTCATGGCGACAGCTTCCCCAGGGGAGGTCAGTGGTGAAGCTACTGAAGAGGTAGAAGAAGGCCCAGGCCAGGACGACGATATAGTAGATATTGAGGAGAATGATGATTATCTGGGATGCGTAGCCGATGCCTGGTGGCAGGGGAGGGGACAGGCTGTAGAACATGGCCCCGGGGGCAGCACGCAGGTACACACACACTCCACGCTCCCTGCCCTGCAGGGAAGGGGCTCTCGCTTCACCCTCAGAGCCCTCAAGGGCTGAGACTCCCACCCCAGCTCCAGGAACGCGTCCTCTGGGTGCCCACGGCCCTCTCCAGGTCAGAGCAGGGCTCTCGGCCTGCTCCCTGCAACCTCCCATCTCTTATCGGTTTGAGAGCTCGCCGTTCCGAGTTCTTCTAAACCTGTGTGTGTGAGGTTCCGAGGGCCGATGACCCCCCCCCCCCCCCGAACTACTCCGACTTGTTTCGTCAGAGCGTAAGTGAGGGGTGGAGACAGCCAGTTTGCATGGGAGAAGAACACAGAGTCGCCGTCAGGGGACACACACACACACACACACACACACACACACATCAGAGGCAGCTAAGAGAGTTCTGTGCACTACCGTTGAACCATCCTTGCCTCCACTTCTCTCTCATCCAGCAGCCAGGTGGTGAGTTCAGGGTGAAACCCCACAAGCCAAAGGCTGGCCATGGTGGAGACTCCGAATCTTCCTGTCTCCGTGTCGGGCTGATGCTTGTTGCTCAGACAGTGCAGATGAGCTCTAACCCGGGGGGGGGGGGGGACGACGACGAGGGCAGTGTCCTCCAGGAGCTGGGCACTAAGGTACTCACCCTCCAACAGAGGACAGATCTTCCTCCAGGCTGTGATGCCTCCCTGGCTGGTGTACTGACCCAGTGCTGTCTCCAAGAAGAAAATAGGAATGCCACAGGTGAAGAGGAAGATGAGGTAGGGGATGAAGAAGGCTCCTGTGGGTAGGTGGGTAGAAAACAGACGGTCTCTCACCTCGCAGAACCATGCTCGGGGTCCCACACCTCCCTGCCCCCCTCGCTAGCCAGGGGTGGGGGAGCATGCCAGAAAAACCTGTGAGACTCTTAGCTCCATTTATTTTTTTTTTTCTAGTCGTGGGGCTTGAACTCAGGGCCCGGGTGCTGTCTTTGAGCTTTTTGTTTTGTTTTGTTGCTCAAGGCTGGTGCTCTACCACTTTGAGCCACAGCTCCACTTCCAGTTTTTTGTTTTTGTTTTTGTGGTTCATTGTAGGTGAGAATGTTATGGCCTTTCCTGCCCAGGCTGGCTTTATACCATGATCCTCAGATCTCAGCCTCCTGAGTAGCTGGGATGGCAAGTGTGAGCCACCAGCACCCAGTTTATCTCCAATTAACCAGCAAAAAATAAAAATAGTGGAGGTGTGGCTCAACTGGTAGAGCACCAGCCGTGTGAGGGAAGATCTCAGGGGATATGGCACCTAGGCCCTGAGATCGAGCCCCAGTAACTGAACAAAACAACAAACAAACTCCTGCGAGCAAACGACACTTAAATATGCTGAGGTTGTCTTCAATTAGTGGAGAACGTAGTGAGTTTCCCAGGTCTTCACCTTTCGAACCTGTGGTGTGTAGTCCACCCTACTTAGTTCTGGCATGTCGGGAAGCACTTAATTAGTCTGAGGGCGAGGAAATGAAGGTTGTAAATAATTCAGCCTAACAGGTCCATAAATCAATCCAAGACTTGTCCGGCCAGAGGAAAAAAATTAACTCAAGTCTTTGCGGAACACCTCCGTCTTCCCAGGAAGGTTAACGGCCCGACTGCAGGCCCGCCTCCCATCTGCGACCAAGACAATGATTAACTGCAGTGGGTCTGGTGCTCGCCCCCCCCCCCCCCGCCTCTCTGAGCCCCAGGATAGCCCCGCCACAAATCCACAGGCCGGACATTGCTTCAGGGGTTGGACGCAGGATGTGAGGGACCAGGCAACAGCCCAGGGGGTCCTGAGGCACAACCGGCCATCACCAACCACCATCAGAAGATGGGAGTCAGTCCTGGGGGGGAAGGGGGTGGACAGAGCTTCCAGTGTCCTGCAATCCCCAAATCTGCCCCCGTGAGTCTCCTCTAACTCCCCAATGTGTGCGGGCTTTGCCCACCTAACGGGCACTACCATCCTGGAAATGAATTGCTCTGCTGGCCACCCATCTCAAGACAAGCACACTGTGGGTGCAGCCTACAACGTTCTAGGTACTTTTGAAAGTGATCGGCCAATTAGTCCGCATGAGCGATAGAAGAGAGAGAAGGTAGAGATAGGGGAAGAGAGAGAGAGAGAGAGAGAGAGAGAGAGAAATCACGCAGGAACCGCCGCATGGCTAGAATCCACATTAGCCTGGGCACTATGGGGCATTGAGTAACTCCCTCAAATGCTAATCGATCGTCCTTGCCACTAAAATAATGGCTTCTTTTCTATGACGCAAACAGTGAACGGTATCCTTGATTGGCAGGGTCCCTCTTGACCTTGTATCCCTAAGTGTGCGCCTCTCTCTCTCTCTCTCTCTCAGCACAGCCTACAACTTGGATGAATAGCTTCTGTCCTTCCCTTCCAAGATTCCTATCTCTCAGATGTCCACCCCCCCCACTGTGGCCGCACATTGGGGGGGTACCCCCATCTCCATCTTTTGCCACTGAGGTCCCAGATGAAGGCCCAAGGTCTGAAACACCCCAAGATCTGGGTGATCCCGGATTATCAGAACAGACTTGGAAGCGGGCAGAGGGTGAGGAGCTCCTGTTTGCTCACATAGGATAGTCTCTAGTTGGTATTGGGAGACTAGCAAAACCAGGGGATTCTTGCCATGGGGTGAGCCCTGGTTTTCCAGCACCCTAGAGTTAGAAACTAAGCAAAAATGCTGGACAAACCATCTAGTTTTGTCTGAGCTGGGATGGGCAGGCAAGTAGTTTTCCTACCACTTCCTCCTGGGTCTTGAGTCCCCTTGCTGGGCCTTTATCTCTGTCTGGCTCGGCCTGGTGGGGAAAGGGTTTTGTTCTCCCTTCCAGGGAGCTGGTGGTGAAGGGCTGGGGAAAAGTTCAAGTCTGCCTTTTCTTCAGCAACTTGGCCAGCACCCAGGGCCAGGGTCCGTAGGACTTCCAATCCTCTCTACGGCCATCTCCCAGGCGCGGGGAGGCCGGGATGCTGCACTGTGGTGTCGACAGATGCATCTTGACCCCCTAGAACAATTCCTGGCCTGCGCTAGGTGTTCAGTAAATATTTGTTGTCGAGTGGCACTGGCAGAGGCCAGGCTCGGTTTGGCCGTGTGCTGCGGCACCGTGACCAACTAGAGACCCACACCTGTAGGGAAGTCGGATGCAGGGGCCACACGGGCCACGGGGCCTGGACGAGGGGGAGGGGTCTCTCCCTAGCAGGTGATTCGGGAGGGACTCCCTCTAAGCAGCTCCCTGACACCCTGGGCCAGCCTGGGGCTTCCGGCTTGAGGAGGGTTTCACCCAAACTCCTACCCTGCTTCCCCAGATTTCTAGCTGTGGTGGTCACCCATCTTGGTCCCCTCTCTTGCCTCCGTCCCTCACTACTAGATCCGGTGAGAGCTCACCAAATGTGAAAGCTGGAAGAAAGCGAAGAGGCGGCGATTTGTGTTTTCTGTTCGGATCTAGTGAAGCTGCGGGCTTAGAGGAAGACCTGAGTCGCGGGCTAATGGGGCACACGACCCCAACCCCAAGCACGGGGTGTTCCTGGACCTTCCCATCATCCTTCTCTAGGTAGTCCGCCCAACGCAGGTGTGCTTCCTGTGAGCCCGAGCTCCGCTCTGACCACGATGGTTTTCAACGGGAGGGGAGAGGTCAAACCAATCGAAACACTTTCCATCCTCAGTACCCTCCTTCCCCAAAACTCACAGTGGAAAGAAGGGAGACAGAAAAACGAACATGGAAGCCGGGTGCTGGCGGCTCCCGCCTGTCATCCTTGCGACTCAGGAGGCTGAGATCTGAGGATCGTGGTTCAAAGCCAGACCGGGCAGGAAAGTCTGTGAGACTCTTATCTCCAATGAACCACCCCCAAAAAGCTTTCCTTGAGAATTGCCTGAGGACAGAGAGGATGAACTTCTGGAAAAACAACAGCGAAACAAAGAAAGAAACAAAAGCCCGGAAGGCCCTGGGTTCTTCCACGGACCGCACGCACCCCCGCACCCTGGCTGGGTCTTTGGCAGAGGCGGCTTTTCATGAATTTCTTCGGTGGCCCCACATGGCTTATGGCCCTCAGAGCACACCCGGGCATTCACCTCTAGCTCCAAAGTCCTTCAGAACCCTCCCTCCCCTCCAGCTGCCTGCGTCCATCAGCAAACATGGGGGGGGGGGGTGTGCTCAGACCTCCTGTGAGCTCTAGGGAGGAAAGCGTGGCGGTGACGTCGGGGTGAAAGCATGTGACGGGATCTGAGGATCCCCAGAACCGTCTGAACCGCCCGATGGGAGCGGAAGGCTCAGGCAGAGCGGTTCCCGCACACACGCACGCACGTCGTATCTCCACGCAAGGCAGGGCCCGCACCACCCCAGGCCCACGACACCCCCACCGTGGCTTCTTCAGCTCTAAACCTGGGAAGCAGTGTCTTCCTCGCCATGGCTTCCGATTCCCAGGCCGACCCATACCCCATTCCACAGGGGCTTGGGGAAAGCGGCTCACCGCTAATCTCTCTGCCACATGAGGCGCTAAGCTGGTTACCAGCGGCCCGGCCCGATAACGGGGTCCCAATGCTCAGCTTAGTCGGGGAGGGGGGGCTCCTGGCGGCGCCCCATCCTCCTGGGCAGCCTCATCCCTCCACCTAATTGAGCTAGGATTCAGTAGGAAGAGGCGCGGGAAGCAGCGCGGGGCTGGGCGGGAGGCGGGCGGAAGAGCCCCCATCTTCCCTCTCAACGCACATAGAGCAAAGTCCTGTGATTTCAGGCCACTGGCCAGAAATTCCTGGGAGAAAGGACACATGAGCTCAATCCCGCTGGAAAAACACAAGTGAACTCCCAAGCCGAGGGGCCACCCCCACGGAGGGTCCCCCCGACCGCCACACACCCAGCAGAATGGGCTTCATCGTCTCCCCAGACCTTCCAACTCCACCCTCCCCCCCCTCCCCCACAAGTCTCATGTCCTTCGCCAAAACCACAGGGAGACTGCAGCTCCAACCCCCCGGGGGGGCCGATGGCACCCCCATTTCTTCTCGGCCTCTTTCCTGGAGACCTGTGTCTGCCTTAGGCATCCCTCCAGCCCGGGGGGTGCCCACGTGGCAACACAGACCCGAGTTCTCCCAGTGAGCTCCCCTTGAGCAACCCGCCGGTCAGCCCCAAACCTTTAGTATCTGAGCAGTTCTCTGCCACGGCGGCCCGCGGACTCGGGAATCCCTAAAAAATTGACTTCTTCAAGCCAAGCATGGGAGTGCATGTCTGTAATCCCAGCACTTGGGAGACTGAGGCAGAGGACTGAGAGTCTGGTGATCGTCTAGACCCATAGCAAACACTTGCCTTAAAAAGTAAAAACAAGGGGCTGGGGATATGGCCTAGTGGCAAGAGCGCTTGCCTCGTATACATGAGGCCCTGGGTTCAATTCCCCAGCACCACATATATAGAAAATGGCCAGAAGTGGCGCTGTGGCTCACGTGGCAGAGTGCTAGCCTTGAGCAAAAAGAAGCCAGGGACAGTGCTCAGGCCCTGAGTTCAAGCCCCAGGACTGGCAAAAAAAAAAAAAAAAGTAAAAACAAGCCAGGCAGCTGTGGCTCAAACCTGTAATTCTGGCCATTCAGGAGGCTGAGATCTCAGCACTGTGGTTCAAAACCAGCCCAGGCAGGAGAGTCCTTGTGACTCTTTTTTTTTGGGGGGGGGGAGGGGCAGAATGCCAGTCCTGGGGCTTGAACTCAGGCCCTGGGTGCTGTCCCTGAGTTCTTTGGCTCAAGGCTGGCGCTCTACCACATTGAGCCACAGCGCCACTTCCAGTTTTCTGTGGTTAACTGTAGATAAGAGTCTCATGGACGACTTTCTTGCCCAGCGTGGTTTTGAACTGCAGTCCTCAGATTTCAGCCTCCTGGGTAGCTAGAATTGCAGGTGTAAACCCTTGGTGCCCAGCTCATGAGACTCTTTTATGTCCAGTAAACTACTCAGAAAAAGCCCGGAGTAATGCTGTGGCTCAAAATGGTAAAGTGCTAGCCTTGAGCACAAAGAAGCTGAGTTCAAGCCCCAGGGCCAGCAAATAATAATAATAATAATAATAATAAGGCAGTTCTGTGCTTCTGTGGTGAGAACCGAGTTAGTTCAGGGTGGACAGAATAAAGAATAAGAAGCTAATAATGGCACGGTAAAGAATGAGTGTTACAGTTTGGGAAGGTGGCTTAGCAGTAGAGTGCTCGCCTAGCACGCATGAAGCCCGGGGTTCAACTCCTCAGTACCTCAGTACCACATAGACAGAGAAAGCCGGAAGTGGTGCTGTGGCTCAAGTGGTAGAGCGCTAGCCTTGAACACACAGAGGCTCAGGGACACAGCACAGGCCCTGAGTTCAAAGCCCCAGGACTGGCAAAAAAAAAATAAATTTAAAAAAGCAGTAGTGTTAAATGTCCACCATATGCAGATAGACATGGATACACACATACACAGGGAAGTGAGACAAGAGTTGCTGGGGTCAAAGGTTGTGCTGCTATGGGGGCTGGGCCATAGAAGGCAGCTCTGGGAATGAAGACGGGAGACAAAGGGATCTGGAGAACACAGGAGGCTTCGCCTCGACGTGACCGCCACGCGGCCACTACGTCTGATGAAAGTCACCCGGTCCCCTCAGGTGTTCCCCACCACCTTGGCGCGACAGAGGAGCCAGGGAGGCTCCGAGAAGGGAAGCCACCTGCCTGGGACCGCGGGCGGCCGTCAGGATCTTCCCCGGGACGCCCCGGAGGGGGGCAAGCCGACGGGTGGGGATGGCTCCTACCTCCCCCGTTCTTGTAGCAGAGGTAAGGGAACCTCCAGATGTTGCCTAGGCCGATGATCTCGCCGGCCACCGACAGCACGAACTCCATCTTGTTGCTCCACTGCCCGCGTTCCAGGGTGCCGTCGGGCTCCACCTTCTCCGTGGCCGCACACATGGGCTTCGTCTCTCCATTGCTGGTGGTGCCTGAGACCCTGTTATCCATCCCTCCTGGAAAACGAGAGGGGTGCTCTGTTACTGTGGGAACCCCTACCCTCCTAAGAAAGCCCCCCACCCTCCAGGAAGGCCTCCCCCCCCCCCCCAGGAATCGGTGTGCTGTGCCCTCCTCCTAGAAGGAGCTGCCTTCAAGCCACAAGCCTTTTTCAGCTCAGGAAGATGACCCCAGAGGGCAGATTTTGCTTCCATGACCCAGAGTCTCTCAGGCTGGAGGTCTAAACATGCATAATCCCTTGCTGGGGGGGGGGGGGCAGTGGCTCACACCTGTCACCCTAGCTACTCAGGAGGCTGAGAGCTGAGGATCCAGGTTCAAAGTCAGCCCAGGGCAAGAAAGTCCATGAGACTCTTATCTCCAAGGAACCACCAGCAAACAGGAAGTGGAGCTCAGAGACAGCGCCCGGGCCCTGAGATCTCTCCCGGGGTGAGGGGGGTGGAGCGCTGGCTTGTCTGCAGTGAGCCAGCCTATGTGAACACGTGCTTCGGTTTCTTTCCTCCGCTCACTGTGGGGACCTGGAGGGATGACAGGTCCCTCATTCTCAAAGCCACCCATTCCCCTCCGGGGATTTCACCCTAATTGTGCCTACGGGTTAAAGGGTCAAGTATTAAGGACATTTGTGACTTCTCACCTTGAAAAAATTACCACTCAGATCAACATTCAAAAATGGTCAGTAATAATGGAAGATAACACACAACCAAGCAACTCTATACTCATTAAATAGCACATTGCAGACAGGCAGGTATGGAAGCAGAAAGGCAGTCACACTTTTAAAGGAAAAATAGGAGACGTAATCTGGTTGGTAGGTACCAGGCTACCCACAGAAACGTTTCTCCTAGTGGTTGGAGGATAGGAATGTATTTCCCCCTCTGTGTGTGTGTGCGTGCGTGGGTGCACACGCATGTGCATGTGTGCTAATGCAAGCACAGGATCGTCAGAAGACAATACAAATGAGTAAAAAGTCTCCTAAGGTGTGTTCTCACTCCTACACTAAAAACAAGGAAGCTGCAGCTCCGCAAGGCTAAAAGGGGGTGATTGGTGCCATATAGTAAATTGCACAGCCGTGACCTGCACCGGCTCGGCCCCTCCTGCTCATCTGATCATGTTTGCTCAGCTTATGGTCTGCCTCAACGATGGGCAGGTCTAACACAACTGTCTTCCGGCCGTTCCCTCATTAATACAGTGGCTCTTCCTGCGGCGCTGTGTTTTTCTCTGAACCTCAAGAAAAGTACGTGCTGAAAGAACTTCTTCACCAGGAACCCCTCTGGCCCTTAGACTCCCCTTGGGTTCTGCCTCCCCAGCCCAGAGAGAGACTCGGGGGGCAGAAAGCTTGCCTTAGCTTATTTGATAAATGAGGGCATGAGCTGCGGAGACTGTGGGCCAGGAAGGAAGTCCAGAGATCACTCTCAACACAGTTGCTCTAGCCTTTGTATTTTTTTGTTGGTCCTGGGGCTTGACCTCAGGGCCTGGGCGCTGTCCCAGAGCTCTTCAAGGCTAACACTCTATCTACTACTTTGAGCCACGGCGCCGCTACTGGTTTTTGAGTAGTTTAATTGGAAATAAGAATCCCACGGGAACTTTTGTGCCTGGGATGGCTTTGAACCATGGTCCTTAGGTCTCAGCCTCCCAAGGAGCAAGGATTACAGGCATGAACTATGGGCACCTGGCTTGCTCTAGCCTTTCCAGTGTTGTCTCCCGTCCCATGTCAACGCTGGGCCTCCCCTTCCCTTATCTGATAGGAAGCCATCTCCCTTTTCTTCTTCTTCACTCTCCCTGATCCTTATAGCAGGATGGTGACAACATATCTTAGGACCATCAGAATTAATGAAATGACCGTATGTAAAGTGCCCGGGGTATAGTAGCTGTTCACTAAACAAGAGCCGAATCCAGGCTTCTCTCAGTGCCCATAGTGAATGAAGCATTTCTGGTGGTGAAAGTTTACAATGACGAACTTTATTCCTTTTGGGTTGGCTTCTCTGCTATAAGAGATTTCTACACTTGTCATCACCAAAAAAGCAAGTCCCCTAGAGTGCAAGGAGGAGCGGGGCCTTTTCCTGAGCCTCAACACAGACGCTCATCAAGAAGAGCCCAAGATGGAGAAAAGAAGACAAGACACACAATCAGCCTGGGTCCCCAGCCTGGGGGTTTTCTCAGCCCTCTGCCTGACTTCAGAGAGTTAATGAATAACCCAGCCTTAGTCTGCTCGCCTGTAAAAGTGGGAATGACAGGACAGGCTTAATTCCACACGAGTATAGAACAAGAAGACATAGAGCTCCTCACTTTGTAGACGCAAACACACCTGTTCGCATCTGCATTTTCCTGTCAGTCCTGCCAAAGAGTGGATCCTTATCTTCCTTCACAGACAGGAAAAACGATGCTTTCCTGGGAGCAAGTCCAATGCTATTCTGCTCCACCGATGGCCACTTTCCCTCCAACTTATATCATACCTCCAGTCAGCAGCCACCTCAACTTTCAGAAAGCCCAGAGAACCACATATGGTCCTTGCAATATGCACACCTCATCACCAGAAACATTTGTCTAGGAGGTGCCACAGACTGGATGTTCTATAAATCCCCCCGACCAGCAGACGGAGACCCCAGAAAAGGAGCCAAAGAGAGAAGGGGAGTGGGTGGGCGGGGGAGGAGAGAGGTTGGGAGGAAGGGAAGGGGGGAAGGATATGAGCATTCCAGACCTTAGTGAAGCTGCTGCCCGAGGTCCGGTGGAGAATTCTCCAGGGAAGGGGAAGGTGCTGGCTATTTAAAGTGTGGTTCCAGCACGCCTCCCTCCGTGGCTGTGGCACTTGTAATCCTAAACTCGGCCCAGCCCACATTCCGCCTCCTGCCCGGGGTCCCCTCCCCTCGCCTCGGCCACAGCCGGACTGTGCGCACACCCTGGCAGCTCAGGACAGTGGCTTGCGAGCCTTCTTGGGGTGCCACCTTTTCCTTCCCATTGGGGGATCGCTCCAGCCCTCTGCCCACTGCCCGTGCCCACACACGAGTACCCCTATGAACCGATTAACAAGAGGCGTTTCTTGGACCAAGCACTGTACAGATTAAATAGAAAGCACTTTTGTCTTTTACGGTTTACAATCTGGAAAGGACAATTATTGATTCCTACTTTTAATTTTGTGCCAATCCAAGGGTTTGAACTCAGGGCCCGCATGCTTTTTTGCTCAAGGATAGTGGTCTACCACTTAAGCCACAGCTGTCCTTCTAGCCGCTTTTTTCTTTTTTCTCCCCTTTGTCGGTGGTGGGGCTTGAACTCAGGGCCTGGGCGCCGTCCCTGAGCTCTTTCAGCTCAAGGCTAGCGCTCTACCACTTTGAGCCACAGCGCCACTTCTGGTTTTCTGGTGGTTCAGTGGAGATGAGAGTCACATCACTATTCCCATTGCTACTTTATGCCTTTCTAAATGTATTATCCCGTCCTCCCTCCCCCACCCCCCATGCGGTTCTGACACAATTCCTTGTTTGGGTTGGCTGAGGTCATACAGTGAGGAGGAGGAGGAACCATGGTGGACAGGGGTGGGTGACAGTCTCTCTCACTGTCCATCCGGTGGTCAGCACACATCCGAACGGTACAAGGCTATCTCGTGAATGCAGATTAAAGTAAAACCTGAAGACCACACAGCTCACCAAGCAGATAAAGGGAAGACTTAAACCAGTTAGATATTTTCCTCCATCCCTTGTAAACGATACCGATGAGGTGCCCTTACCGCAGGCCCACGGAAAAGCACCGGTGAGCTGTCTTAAGCCGTCAGGCTGAGAACAGCGCGAGTCCGTGAAGCTGTGTGGACTTCCGAGGTTTGGAGGGAAGAGCAAAGCAGGCACCCCGAGTTCTGAAGAGTGGGCCGTTCTATGCCAAAGCCGGGAGAAACTAGAGAAATGTAGTCAGGGAGAAATAAACTAAACAGATCTGGCATTTACTCAAGATAGAAACAAATGCTTTATTCTTTCCGTAAGCAATCAATTCACGATAGAAAAAGAAAAAGAAGAAGAGGAAGTGTTAGAAGCAGCATCACGGATGGCAGGGCGAGATCAGAGGCTAAGGCTGGCTGGACTGCCCAGCGTCAGGGCGCACAAAGGAGGCTCGCGAGACGAAGTGACGTGTGTAGCCGGTGAAACGGGGAAGGCCTGCCACCTTACCTCCACACGGGCAGACGCGCCGGCGCAGGGCATGGATACGCCCGCTCGACTCTGCGACGTCCAGACCCCAGCGGCAGAAGCCTGCACGGCGGCGAGCGATGCCCAGGCTCGAATGGAGAGTCCGTACCGGTTCCGAGGGCCCTGGTCAAGGCACAGGGGGACATTTTCCTTTCAGTGGGGACTTGACTACTTGCCTCTATACACCCTAAAAAACCCTGTTGAAGGAGAGACCTCCTTAAAACCAGCCCGCTATCCTTCCTCTGTCAAGGAGAGGGGCTATACCTTAAATGCCCGAAGATGCACGTGAAACCATGACCTCTGAATAGCTAGGGTAAGGGCACATGGCGTACTAAAATCCGGATGCCTTGATTCCTAAGTCTAGTTTTTGTTTTGCTTTGTTTTACGAGGACCCTTGGCAGGGTGGGCAAGTACTCAACCACAGAGCCACATCCCCGGGCTTGGATTGAGACTACAGAGACTCAAGCTGTAGTTCAAATTGGACTTAAAAACCCTTGATCCGGGCTGGGGATATGGCCTAAGTGGCAAGAGTGCCTGCCTCATATACATGAGGCCCTGGGTTCGATTCCCCAGCACCACATATACAGAAAATGGCCAGAAGTGGCGCTGTGGCTCAAGTGGCAGAGTGCTAGCCTTGAGCAAAAAGAAGCCAGGGACAGTGCTCAGGCCCTGAGTCCAAGCCCCAGGACTGGCCAAAAAAAAAAAAAAAAAAAAAAAAAAACCCTCGATCCACCTTTGGAAAAGTTATTGTGTTGTTTTTTTTTTTACACTGCAGAAAATTGTTAACTACACCTCTAGACAACTTGTAAATGTTCCTTAATCCAAAAAACCAGGGGACCTCATAGGATTTTTTTTAAATGAGGACTTGTCACCTTGTGAAACCTCAACCTTGTTGGCAAGAAAATTTTCCCAGTTAAGAGATAACCAGATTGTTTTCCCTTCCCTCTTCCCACCAACTTTCTTCCCAATTTATAAATACTCACAGGTTTCCTGAAAATGAGACCAGTTTTAAGCAGAAGCATAACACTTTTGGGGTTGGAAGCATGGCTCAGTTGGTAGAGCACTAACCAATGAGGAAAAGCATCAGGTACCAAATTCGAGTCCCAGTCACGGACTAAAACAAAAAAAAGCATAATACTTTCAGCAGTGACATGTCTCTCATCCTGGCACCCCCTGGTAACCTTGGCAACGGGGGTGGGGGTGGGTGGGAAGGGTCATTTGCTTCTCTGAAGTAACCTGAGGTCTGAACTGCTCATCACGGGAAAGGCAAGATGTTTGTCTTCCTTGTTGCCAGCTTGCTGCAAAGGGACATCTCAAGAAGCCAGCCGGCGTCCAGTTCACTTTCCAGAAGCAGTATTCCCCGCGGCGATCAGCTGAT
Organism: Perognathus longimembris pacificus; assembly: GCF_023159225.1. NCBI lineage: Eukaryota > Metazoa > Chordata > Mammalia > Rodentia > Heteromyidae > Perognathus > Perognathus longimembris. The sequence goes on from NC_063187.1 coordinate 7,618,647, forward strand.
CACAGTGCTCATCACGTGACCCCGGCTCAGCTACGCTGCCGTTAAGAGGGCGAATAAACAAGAGCCTGGCCTGGCACCCATTCAATGTGGCTCCCGCACACCCGCTCCCCGCCAAACTTCACGTTTGCTTGGTGATGTTTGAAGCTGACCACCAAATGTAAGTGACGGGGGGTGGGGGGGGAGCTGGGGAACCTGATCACGCACACGTGCGTACACACACACACTTTATTTTGGTTGTGGGGCTTGTAGGCTTGTACCTGGGGCCTGGGCACTGTCCCCGAATTCTTTTGGCTCAAAGATAGCACTTTGAGCCATGGCACCACTTCCCGGTTTCTGTTGGTTAACTGGAGGTTAACATTTACAGACATTCCTGTCTGAGCTGGCTTTGAACCACGATCATCTGCTCTCAGCCTCCTAAGTAGCTAGGATTACAGGGGTGAGCCACCAGCACCCGAGCAAAAGGAGCTTAGGTACAGTGCTATATCTTACACACACACACACCTTGTAGATAGAACTATATAATCGAAGACAAGGGACGCCTCGAACACCCACCCATGTTGCAAACACTACCTGGCAGTCCACAGTTGACACAGTAATGGTATGCTTTAACATGATTTCAGATGGGCGCTGGGGGGCTCTCACCCCTAATCCTAGCTACTCAGGCGGCTAGATCTGAGGGTGGAGATTCAAAGTCAACCTAGGTAGGAAAGTCCATGAGATTCTATCCTGTCAGCCACCAAAGAAGTTGGAAGTGGAGTTGTGGCCCAACTGGTAGAGCACCAGCCTTGATCAAAAAAGCTAAGGCACAGTGTCTTAAGACTTCAGTTCAAGCCCCAGTACACACATACACACATACTGATAGACACCAAAAAAAGTATACCGAAGGACCTCCTGGCAAAGCAACTTTCTAGTACAGGTGAAGATAATGAAGCTTGAATGTGGTTGTGTGGGATCTGGATTGCACAAATTGTGCACAAATTGTAATTCACAAATCCCACTCAGACTTGTTACTTTCTTTCTTAAAAAGCGAACAAACGTGCACTTTAGAGGCCTTACTTTTTCCTTTCTATCCGCCTTTTTATGTACTGGTTAATCTACAAGTGTACTACAGAATTAAAATCCTGACATGCAGTTTCTATCTGTGCACTGAAAAGCATCCAGACTGAGGGGAGGGGGGAAGACGCCCAGTGCTGGGGGCTCATGCCTGTCATCCTAGCTCCTCAGGAGGCTGAGATCTGAGGATCACGGTTCAAAGTCAGCTGGGACAGAAAAGTCTGTGAGACTCTTTATCGCCAATTAGACACAGAAAAAGCTGGAAGTGGCGCTCTAGTTCAGGTGGTAGTGTGTGAGTCTTGAACAAAAGTTTAGGGACAGTACCCAGGCAGGCCCAGAACAGGCAAAAAAAAAAAAGAATCAACTTCTTAAGACACCGATTAAAACAAAAATCAAGGATAGCAAAGCTCAGGTAAAACCACGCCCAGTTTATGGTCTGCCAGTGTCTGCCTTAGTGTCTAGGACCGGGCGGTCTGCCTTTCTCATCCTGAGTAAGGCACACCATCAACTGGTCTTTACGAGGCCCAAGTGTGACGCCTGTAAGCATAGCTGGTTGAAATTTCTGCACAGCAGAGGGAGGGGGGAAAGCCACCCACTAATGCTACTCACGGGCTTCTGGAAATGGTAAGCAGTCTCGTCACCCACTTTTTGCCATCTTTCCATTGCCTTCGCCACGATACGTACAACGAAGGCAGGTTGAAAGCAGGTGAAAAGTCCAATTTAAAACACTAGTGAAGAACGATGACTGAGGGGGACAGGAAGGAATGGAAACAAGAAATCAAGTTGCACCCTAAGTGTCAACTACAGAGCAGAATAGCGCACACGAAACACACTCTAAGTGAAACAAAGCTTTTGTATGAGATCATTATTTCCATACATACACCTTACTTTCACAGCCGTTTTTATATTTATGTGCAGAGGTGTGTGTGTGTGTGTGTGTGCCACTAACTTCTTGTATTCTCAGCCTTGGTCTAACTGGAGAATAAATACTCCTTATCACAGTGACAGAGCCATGGATGGGTGGAGACTGTTTTCCCCAACAGGGAGAGGCACAGCCCCTCCTCCCCCCGCCCCTGCCCACTCCCGCAGTGGATACCCACACGGCAATCCACACGCGTGAAAGGAAAACCCACATTTGAAAAGGAATTCTGTGCAGCCACCATTTATATTTTACATTCTTGAAATTTTAAGTTACACATATTCTCTTCTTTTGCTCAAGGCTAGCACTCTACCGCTTGAGCCACAGCGCCACTTCTGGCTTTTTCTGTCTATGTGGTGCTGAGGAATCCAACCCAGGGCTTCATGCATGCAAGGCAAGCACTCTACCACCAGGCCACATTCCCAGCCCCACTCTATTTTTTTAAACTGTCTTGAAGTTCAAGACAATTACTTGAATCCTTTTTCAAAGACCAAAAAGTAAATATATATATATATGTATGTATAGTGTGCTCTTTCTGTACCATCTAGATGAAATTCTGCAGTAAGTGACAATCATCTTTTATGAAATTGGTTTGTTAAAATCCTAAATCACACACTGAGTTTAGAATCTCAAGATGCGCGTGTTACAACTTCTGGACCTCATATTGGGTCAGAGTATTCAAGCTGTTAGCTACCATCAAGGGAAGTGTGAGTGACAAAAACAAAAAATGAAATAGGGAGTACAAACCACAGAAACTGGATTCTATAGGAGCCTTTTAGTTTTTGTAACATACCTTCTGAGTTAAATCTTGTACCCACTCACACTGCAACTAGACAGTACCTATTTCACTTCTAGTTATGACACGCCTTAAGAAGAAACAGGCAGGCGGGAGAGACTATTCTGTTCTAGGTCGCCCTCCCATCACTTCCTTTAAAAATAAAAACACGAATTTAAGTCAAACCAAAACAAAAGGACACGGGACAGAAAAGACAAAACACTATTTTTATGTCCTTTAGAAAAAAACGTTAATCCCCTTCTGTTAAGAGTTTACATACAGCCCCCCTAACACCTTGAGGGAGGACACAGAGGACGCAGCACCATAGTCTCAAACATTCACAGATGACGGAACCCAGCCAGCAGAGACCGGAGGAAGACCGTTTCCCGCCAGCGAACAGAGCCACCACGTCCCACCCGAGCAGACGCAACCATCTGAACAAAAAAACCAACGGAAGACGGCAGGTGGGGATGGGCGGGGGCTGTACCACGAGGGAGCCGCGGGGTTTATCAAAACAGCAAGACAGAGGAAAGCAAGCTCCCAGACCAAACGGCCGTGTGCTGCTGGTAACAGTAAATATATATTTATATATCCATATGTGCATATCAAAAAAGGAAAAATAATCTATTTATACAAGTCAGTAGTCAGAGACATTTAGAAAAAGTAAAAACAAGTCCTTTGTTTTTTCTTTTTAAAAACGGATTTACTAAAACAACTTCATCACCCAGAGGTACTACAGGCCCGCCTCCTGAGGCAGCCGGGGCCGTGCTGGGACGCTGCGTGCGGCGGCAGGCGTGGGGGCGCAGGGCAAAGAGCTTGCTTGTGTGCTGGTCTTGCCCGTGGCCATGCCGAAGCCTGGTGGCGTCTGGACGCTTGCGGGTGGAGGTTTCCAGGGAAGCATGCAGCGCTGAGGCTCAACCTCACTACCAGTCGTCGTCTTTCCGGAAGCCTGGATCCATGTTCCTGCCCTTCTCTGGCTCCCCGTCTTGAGGTTCAGTCCCACCGGCACCCCTCTCTGCACGAAGGGAAGGCACACGCTGAGGTCTACAGCCTGGCGACTATGCCATGGCTTCTCACAGGAGTAGCTTCGGCCTGGTGCTCCCACTCAGACAGGTGGGGCGTTAAGTGCCAGCTCACGGCGGGAGCCACGTGGTGCTCCGTCTCCGCTTCAGCCTGAGACGAGACTGCCCTGGCCTGCGGCCCCCTACCCAACGCCAGCCAGCTACGGGTCACCCCTACACATCCGCTAGCACATCCACGTGCCAGGGCCCTCGGCCACCGGAAGGAAGCCCGCCCAAGTGTCGACCTCAATTCAGAAAGTCATTCTGAAGGAGACGAGCGCTGGGTACTGGTGGCTGCACCCCGGCGGCGTCCTCCACAGACGCACGCTTGCACACAGGAAGGCAGCACTTAGAAGGACTTCCTCTGAAGGCCACTCATCTTTGGAAGCGACATTCTGAGTGGCTCTAGACCACTCTCCTTGACAGCGTCTCAGTGTGGTTCGCCCCCCCCAAGTGCCCAGGCGAACGGCATCTGCTAACTGGCTTCTTTCAGGCCCTCCATGGGTAGTTTGTAGCTCATGAGGAAGGAGGGCGGGGCCGCGTGCCCTGGGCTGTCTGGATCCGGCTTCTTCGCGCAGTTCATACAGATGTAGTCCTCACTCTCGGCCATTTCTGGAGACACCCCCACACACACCTGATGGAACCACTGGTCGCAGCCACCGTCACACTGCACCCAGTCCACCTGAGGAAGACAAGAACAAGAGTGGAGAACGTGCCGGTCACGCCGTGGGGAGCCCAGAACCAAGCAAACCCACACGGCTGTCTTGGCTTCAATGACAGCACACAACCGTGAGGTCCGCAGACAGACAAGGACGTCTTTGGGGTTATTTTCAAAGAAAGAAGCTGAGAAGTTAATACCCCCCAATATCTTCTACTACAGCGTGTCCACAGAATTGGGCCTCTTAGGCACTCCATCAGCTCACGAATACCTGGGGCTCCGTGCCAGGCTGAAACGTGTACAACTTGCCAAGAAAGAATCGCCTCATAGAGCAGCCGAGTAGCTTACTAGCATGAACAATGTCTAGGCTCTAAAGACAACGCAATCATCAAGGAAGAAAGGAAGAGGAGGACAACGTGGGAAGGCAATCCTGGCATTAGCTTTAGTTCAGAGAGAGAAGCCAAAGTACTAAGAGCATTAAATACCTTTTTAGAAAAGCAGTCACATAGGCCACTTTAAAAACTACTATTTTTTATTCTTCTCTTCTTCTGTTACAAATACAACTCCCTATAAAAAGTTAGCAAAGGTAAAAGGTCAAATCTTACAAATCAACCAATCAAATAGTCAAAGACACAGATCAATGAACATTGTAGGTTGACAATTAGGCTGGAAAACTGACAGGTGCCAATGGCCGATGCCAGGCAACTTCTGACCCCTTGGAGAGCACCACGATGACGGAGGCCCAGAGAGGACTGTGGTCTGGCGACTTTAAACCTTGGACCTAGAGTTAGCAGCAAAGTTAACTTTTGCCTTTTATATTTGCAAAGTGATTGTGGCAGTTAAGATGAAAGAAGCTTCTCTCCTTTCCCCCTGTGGTAAGGAGGGAGGAGAGAGGGTAGGCGTGAACAGAGGAAATGATGTCAGTTGGACATGTGTGTTTGCTATATAGTACCACCTCAGAAACTCATCGCATAGTACATGTCATTCATTCCTAAAACATATTCCTGTCCCAAGGATGATGAGAAAACAGTCACTTAGCTCGGTGACAAAGGCTGGATTAAGTAAATGTGCAGCACATTGGTGACAAAGTCTAATATCCTCAGTATCGTTTTCTGCATTTTACTGAAAGTAAAAAGTTCCTTGCAAAAGCCAGATCTAAAGGTGGAAACTGTTCACCTCCTGAGATATGGCACATAAGTATGTACGTACATACATAATTTTTGTGCTCTAAACATTAAGAGACCGGCTTTCCTAGTCTGCACAGGAATGACAGATTTCCCAATGTGTGGGAATTTCAGAATGACAACTGGAAAAGCCCCAAGTACACTGGGATCACTGGTTACCCCATCTCAACACCATGTGCGTGTTATACATTTACTTAATCCAGCCTTGACAACCTGTGATAAATGAAGCCACCGACTAACTGGCAAATCGTTTGGTTGAGGCGATAGCACCACAAAAATCATTTAAAATCAGAGGGTCTAGTAAACAGTAAATGTAAAAATCCAAGTTCCTAAGTTTAAATTTCTTAATTTTTATGCCAAACTCCTATGGGAGTACTAGTGGCTAAGGAAAAAAAAGTATGAAACTGAGAGAAAAGAGTATTTCCCTAAGTAAAATGAGGATACCAACAAAACAAAAAAAAGCGACCTATGTGTCAGCCTAAATAATTTGCTCTTTCAAACTGGCTTCACTCTTTTTTTTTTTTTTTTTGCCAGTCCTGAGCCTTGGACTCAGGGCCTGAGCACTGTCCCTGGCTTCCTTTTGCTCAAGGCTAGCACTCTGCCACTTGAGCCACAGCGCCACTTCTGGCCGTTTTCTGTATATGTGGTGCTGGGGAATTGAACCCAGGGCCTCATGTATACGAGGCAAGCTCTCTTGCCACTAGGCCATATCCCCAGCCCCTGGCTTCACTCTTAGTACCAATTAGAACTGAATGTGTAAGGCAGACTTGAGAAACAAAAAGTGTCTAAACTTCAAAACTATTTTTTTTTTTTTTTTGGTGCCAGTCCTGGGGCTTGAACTCAGGGCCTGAGTGTTGTCTCTGAGATTTTTTTTGCTCAAGGCTAGCACTCTACTAGTTTGAGCCACAGCTCCACTTTTGGCTTTTTGGTGATTGGTTTGAGATAATCTCATAGGACTTTCCTGTTCTGGCTGGCTTCAGTGACCTCAGATCTCAGCCTCCTAAATTAGCTAGGATTACAGGTGTGAGCCACAAGTGACCCGCTTAAAACTAATTTCTTGAAAGTAGTTCCTTTTCGCTTTAGCTATCAGTATCTACTTGCATTTAGTAACTGAAGAAAGAGCTTTTTACAAGTCTTTGAATTCAGATGTGGTGGTAGCTCACGCTTGTAGTAAATGTGTCTGGCCCCAGGCAAAAGCTCTACCTGAAAAAATAACTTGGGGAGAGGGGAAAATATATGTATATGTAGGTATGTATAAATATCTACAATATACATGTGCATATTTACATACATACACAACCTAGGAGGAAAAGGAATATACCAGAGCCAGGCTTGGTGGTGCATGCCTGCAAGCCCAGCACCTGGGAAATTGGTGAAGGAGAATGGTGAATTTGATGGCAACTTGAGTTTCACAGTGAGTTCTAGGACAGCCTGGTCTACAAAGACACACCCAGGCTCAAACTACAAAGAGATATCTTGGCTCAGAACGCTAAAACTAAAAAGAAAATTACCTGTAACGTAGCAAAACCAGTGTCAAGAATAAACACCGAGGGCTGGGAATATGGCCTAGTGGCAAGAGTGCCTGCCTCGGATACACGAGGCCCTAGGTTCAATTCCCCAGCACCACATATACAGAAAACGGCCAGAAGTGGCGCTGTGGCTCAAGTGGCAGAGTGCTAGCCTTGAGCGGGAAGAAGCCAGGGACAGTGCTCAGGCCCTGAGTCCAAGGCCCAGGACTGGCCAAAAAAAAAAAAAAAGAATAAACGCCGAGGAGCCAGGGCATTTTCGGCAGCAACCACCTCTGCCCCTTGCTCTACACGTCCACTGGACCCCTGTGTTGGGAATCACTGTGGTTTCCTCGCATCAAGGGTGCAAGATGGGCCCCCGGAGAGCCCATGTTTCACTCTACAGCCTACTGTAAGGCAGGCAGAGCCTGCTGTGTCCCTGTGCTAGCAAAGGGCAGGGACAACATGCCACCTGATGGAGTGATGAGGAGAAAGAAGAGAGAAGGTGGTGACAGATACAAACAGGAAGAGTAAGCAAGCTCGAGAAGGAAAGCTTGGCTCCTGCGGCTGGACTGGAAGCAGTGAGCACCTGAGGAGCTGGAGGAAGGAAGGGCCTGGCAACATGGTGCTGCGTGAACACAGCAGCAGGCTACCCGCGCCAGCCTGAAGCCTCTCCACTATCAACAGGGAGAAAAATGAACCCCAAAATAATGCATACATATCATCCATCTATTAAAATGCCTGCATAGGAATATAAAAATGCTTATTATATGAAGATGCAGAAGTGCAGACAGTGTGACCAGGATATAAAACCAATAACTCATATTACAATTTACAGAAAGACTAAGAGTGCAATTCTACTATAGGATGGTTTCCAAAAGTGAATAGCAAGCCCCTCCCCCCCCAAGAAACCTGACACGGGGAAGGCAGGGCCACTAGCTGGGGGTGTGGCATCTTACATCTGAATTACTTATGTTTTTGTTCAAGATTGGGACTCAACAAAGTACCTAATGTTTTGGCTCATTGGCTGGCTCTCTACCGCCTGAGCCACACCTCCAACCCAGTACCTGAATTACTGAGAGGCTGGGTATTAACCCGGAACCTTCCAGGAGCCAGGGAACTGGGATCTACTGTTGGCTGTGCCACAAGTAGGCTCAGCCACTTGGTCACTTCATCTGTAAGTGGGACAGAGTGAACTCCCCACCCCTGCAAGCATGAAATACGTCTGACCCAGAAGGTTAAGTTTGAGCACAAACTTCAAGGACAGTGGTGTAATTTTATCGATTCTCATTTTCAAACTGAGAAGTTACTAAAATTCTAAATAAAAGTAATATAATGAACAAAACAACATTAAAACTCCAAGTTTTATCTAGACTTGTTTGTTTAGTTGAGACAGGGTCTCATTCTGTAGCTCAGGCTGGTCTCAAAGGCAAGGTTCTCTCCCGCCTCAGCCTCCCAGGTACTGGGATTGCAGGCATCGCCCCGCCTCCTCCCCCCCCCCCCCCAGCTCCTTAGCGATGTTTTGCATGTTAGATGCCTTGGATCATTCAAAGAACTGAGATTTTTGTGATCACTTCTGTTTGTCTCAGAAGGTCACACCAGTTCCATTACCTGAGGAATGGCTAACATCAAGTTACTTAAAACTCAAGAGTTGAAAAAATTTTAAGGCATGCCTTTATGACTCTAAGATATTGATTGGGGAAAAAAGGAAAGTCGTGTTCTATTCAGGAGGGCAGGCCCGGCAGGCCCGCCTGAAGTGTGGGCGAGGTCAGGCCTCTGGGTGTGACGCTGCTCGGAGGTGGACACATGCAGCGAGTGTGTGTGGCTGGGCTGAGGTCTGACCAGGCATTTCTGGTACTGCCAGTGCAATGAGGCGCATGGCCTCGGCCGCTCCTCTCCCTCCTCTTCTCCCCCCTGACCCCGCCCCCGCCAGAACTCACCTTGTCCTTACAGGGCCTCTGGCAGCTCTGGGAAGCACACACCGCGTTCTCGTCGTCAGACTCCTCCGCCCCTGACCAGTCGTACTTGGAAGGAATGTCCAGCACTTTCTTCTCTCTCTTCTTCTCAGTACTCTCCTTCACAAGTTCCACTTTGGCTGCGGCAGCCTTTTCTTTCTTTTTCTTTCTCTCTTCTTCTTTCGCTAGCTTCTTGGCCAGTTTATTCAGCTCCTTTGATTTCTCTGCATTTAATTTTAATTTCTTCTTTTTAGGTTTGTCCATTTTCTTTGTCTCCTTAGACTTCGGTTTTCCTTCTCCAAAAAGCTGTTCTGCCTTTTCCAGCTTTCGTTTCCGTTTCTTCTCTGAGGAGTCCTTTCCTTTCATTTTTAAGGGTTTCTCTTCCATGCTGTCATCCTTCAGAAATAAAGAAACTGTTTTAATACCAGGCATGTGCAAAGTGTTATTTAAAAAAGAGTGCTTGGGCTGGGAATGTGGCCGAGTGGTAGAGTGCTTGCCTAGCATGCATGAAGAAGCCCTGGGCTCGATTCCTCAGCACCACATACACAGAAAAGGCTAGAAGTGGTGCTGTGGGTCAAGTGGTAGAGTGCTAGCCTTGAGCAAAAGCAGCTCAGGGACAGCACCCAGGCCCCGAGTGCCCCAGGACTGACCAAAAAAAAAAAAGTCCTAAAAGATTATCAATCTATAGTGCTAAGTATGGAGGAGGGGAGGAGAATAAAGTCTCAAGAGAAAAACATCATAAAGCAGAATCACTCTAGCTACGTAGAAGAAATAGCCAAGATAACCAGACTGCTTTCCACTTAGCCATCCCTTTGACAGCATGGGCATTAAACAGCTCTAAACCCACTCCCTGAAACGCGCACGGCACCCATACCTCCATGATGTGCAGGAATCGATCTTCTGAGGGCGGGTGTGTGGCCTGCAAAATCCGCCATATGTGTTGCGTCTCATCGAGAGACACTTCCAGGAGGTCTCCGGCCATCATGAGCTCTTCCAACTGGGCTTTCGCCCCTGGGGACAGCTCCAACACGGGAGGTTCCAAACTCCGGGGAACTAAGGGGCTCTTCCGAGGTTGCTTCCTTGGGGTGCTAGAACCTTCCCAAAAACAGTACCGTAAAGCAAAACACAACAGTGAGGACTGAGGGCAGAGGCAATGCTTCCACTGTCCCGCCCCAACCGTGCCGGAGCATCTGAGATGAGGCTGTGCTACATCCCGGGACAGCCTCCAGCTCCTGGGCTCCAGAGTGCCTCCTCCCCCCACCAGCTGCGGAGCAGGCAGAGGGACAGGCGCACACCCCGCCCCTCAAACCAGGAGGCTGAAATGAAGAAGCAAAAAACACACGACAAAAACAGCTACAATTTTCTAAACTGAGTTAGGAGTTTAAAGCTGATTTTCTTATTGCTAAATTCCTTAACCTACAAATAATAAACAGGAAATTGCCCTGTGAGAGTAAATGGCTCCACAAAATCCTACCTTTCACTACAGAGAAAAAACAGCCTTCATCTTCCAGAGTAAGTAAGGCTGACTTTTCACGGGGGAAAAGAAAAGCAAGCATTACAGAGAAATTACTTGCCAAGAAGAGAAAGAACTTTCTAGCAACCTCAGACACTCAGACTCAAGCAAGAAAATTCTTAAGAAGCAATGAGTCCACAAGTTGCAATGATCCAGAGGAGGGTGAAAGCAGACCCCCAGAGTTTACAGAACAGGAGATGCAGCTATAGGGGCTACCAAAATTGTTTCGTGCAGAATCTGTAAAGGCTAAGTTTGGGGGGTATCATCTAATAATAAAAAACATAGCTAGGCACTGGTGGTTCATGCCTATAATCCTAGCTACTTTGGAGGCTGAGATCTGAGGACTGCAGTTTAAAGCCAACTGGGACAAGAAAGTTCCTAAGACTTTTATCTCCCATTAACCAGCTTAAAAAGCCACATGTAGAGATGTGGCTCAAATGGCAGAGTGCTGGCCTTAAGCTAAGGAAATGAATTCAAGCCCCAGGACAGGGAAGAAAAGAAAAAAAAAGGCTTTTCTAACCAAAGAAACCTTTTCAAATTTTATTAGCATTTCATAGTCAGCACTGGGTTCAATTCAAGGGAGATTCATAGCTAAAAGTTGGTGACTTGGGCCTGCAATGTTAGCCTCTCAGGAGGCTGAGATCTAGAAGACTGAGTTTGAAGGTAGCCTAGGCCGAGAAATCCGAGAGACTCCATGTCCAAAAATAAGCAGAAAAAGCCAGAAGTGGCACTGTGGTTGAAGTGGTAGGAGTAGTGCTAGCCTTGAGCAAAAAGAAGCCAGGGACAGTGCTCAGGCCCTGAGTTCAAGCCCCAGGACTGGCAAAAAACAAAACAAAACAAAAGTAAGCGGAAAAGGGTCCATCTGGAGGAGTGGCTCAAGAGACAGAGTGCCAGCCAAGCAAGCAAGCTGAGCAAGCAAGCCTAAGTCTCCAAGTTAAAAAATCTCAGGACCGGGGTGTGGGGCAAGGGGGTGCGGGGAGGGTTTATAGCTTTTCTTCTCCCCTTTGAACGTGTAATACCTTGCGAACAGCTCTTGGAAGCAGAAGAATACGCGTGCTCTGCACAGAACGAAGGTGCCGTCCACATGTGTGTCACCACTTCCTCAGACTTGATGGGAATCTCTTCATCACAAAAAAGATTGGGCTCCAGACTACTGGAGGATTTCACACTGGCTGTATCCTGAAGGACAGAGAAGGCTTCAGCATTAGAACTATGGATCTGACACCACAGCAAGGACTGAAAAGGAAGGTTTGGGACTGGGAAGGTGGCTTAGTGGTTGAGCACTCGCCTAGCATGCATGAACCCCTGGGTTCGATTCCTCAGTACCACATACACAGAGAAAGACTGAAGTGGCGCTGTGGGTTAACTGGGAGTGCTAATCTTGAGCAAAAAGCAGCTCAGGGACAGTGCCCAGGCCCTGAGTTCAAGCCCCAGGACTGGCAAAAAAAAGAGAAGATTTTCAGATTTAAAGCTTCTAATAAACTAATACTGGAATTAGCTATAGTATAAAATAAAGTCTATTTGAGATTTAAAAATATAATGACTGTAATTTCAAACCAAGAGAATAAAGCTGAAGACAGCATATAGAGACAATAAACACAATAGTTATTACTAAATAGTCCATCATTCACTCTACAACACATAAACAACTTGATCAATAAAAACTGTGGATACTTTAAGCTCACCTGCATAGCCTTAAAAATAGAGAGCAACCAGATTGAAACCACACTGCTGTTTCAACAGAGAATACTGGAAGCCAGTCAACTGGGTAATGAAGAGTGAAAGGCACCCAAGACCCATGACATCACAAGAGGCAGCATAGCCCAGGGCGCCCTTGGGGGGAATGAGAACTGCAAAGGAGGGCCCTATGGGCTGGAATAAATACACCTGTGGAGAACCATCCACCAGGTAGCTGCACTCTTTCCATTACCACATGTGGTTGCTTTCAGGGGAGGGGGACTGGAAGTATGAATCTGCTGCTTCTGCCAGGGTTAAAAACACAGCTAGGCACTGGTTGCTCACAGCTGTAATTCAAGCTACTCAGGAGCCTGACATCTGAGGAGCATGCTTTGAAGCTAGCCCAGGCAGGAAAGTCCAAGAGTGAGACTCTTATCTGCAATTTAAAAAGCCAGAAGTAGAACTGGGGGGCTCAAGTGGTAGAGCAAAAAAAGCCAAGCGACAGCACTCAGGTCCTGAGTTCAAGCCCTAGGACCAGCACAGAAACAAAAGAAAACACATAATGGATATTACTAGAGGAACAAGGATTCACTGGCAAGAACTCAGCAAATAAGGTCCATACCCACCAGCCTGTCCATAATTACCTTTTTTTTTTTTTTCTTCCAGTCCTGGGCCTTGGACTCAGGGCCTGAGCACTGTCCCTGGCTTCTTTTTGCACAAGGCTAGCACTCTGCCACTTGAGCCACAGCACCACTTCTGGCCATTTTTTGTATATGTGGTGCTGGGGAATTGAACCCAGGGCTTCATGTATACAAGGCAAGCACTCTTGCCACTAGGCCATATCCCCAGCCCCCATAATTACCTTTATGTCATAGCCGTAAGTCTCTCGAATGTCTTCGTCGGAATCTGTCTCTTCGTCGTCGTAGTCCACTGTTTGCCGAGGAGAAGATGACACACTGCTCACCACCCGGTTAAATGCTGACTGTTGAAAACTAGACAAGTGTCCCTAAACAAAGAATTCCAGGATGAGCCGAGATCTACTAAGTGAACATGGGTATGTAAGATCAAGAGACTGTAGCCAACTGGTGAAGGACCTAAGATGTCTTCAACGGTCAGCAAAAACTAGATGAATTAATTAAGCTGCTGTGGTCTAGGTTAATAGGACCTGCAAGGAGTAGCTCACAATGACTTTGCCAGGTACTCAGAAAATTCTACAGGTCTATGGAGCAGGAAGATGGGCGGGGCTCATGAAACTGCTGGCAAGCTACTTTAGCAGTACTAGTCCACTTATTACTGATACACACACAGGAAACAGAAAGAGAATGTAAACCCTAATCTTGCCTGTAAGTCTGGATTGGCGGCTGCTTTTTGGAGTTCTGCACTGATGATCTTCTCGGTCTTTTCTCGAGCAGCCTGCTCCACCATGCGCTGGCTCAGAACAGATAGTTTGGCCAGAGCAGAGGACAGTTCATCTGTGGCCAGGGCCTGCCGTGCTCTATCTTGCCAGCTCATAGCACGTTCCGTCAAACACTGCAGGGCCTCTCCCTCAGGCAACCGTACAGGCAGCTTTTGAAGGGATACCAGGAGTGACAAAATGGTCTCTAGCCTGGGCCTTCGAGACCTCATGCAGAGAGGGCACAGGAATTTGACTTCTTTAGCCTGCCAACTGGACCCTTTCTTCTGGGAACCTGACTTAGGAAGGGGAACACAGCTGTTGTGGAACCAGTCCTTGCAGAGCTCACACTGCAGCATAAACCCGCTGGCTGCCTTGCGGCAAATACAGAACTTGACTTCCTCGGGACGGTCCACCACCGTCATCTTGGCCAGGTTGGCTGCCCTGAGGGAGTGCATGGCTTCAATCTCTTTTTGCTCCCGTTCCTTGAAAACTGCCACCTGCACAAGACAAACATTTAAAGGAAAGCTGTCAATGCAATCCACCCCCAAACACTAAATAAACGCTCAAGGCCAAGGGAAGGGGTCTTTCTCCAAAGAGCAACTGTAAACCACTTCTGAAAATTCCACACCAGCATCCTGACATGGAAAGGTACCGTCAGACTTGACAATTTAATTTGCAGCAGCATAATACTTCCTCTGAGCGCTTCTCTAAGGTAGGAAGAGAGCATATACCATCTGCAAATGAAGCAACTTGGGTACTAACCCTGGGTTTCAGAGGGCCTGATGTGTACAACTCAGCCACATTATCAACTTCATCCCGTTTTAAAAATTAAGTGCCTCACTTATGCCTGGCACAATCTAAATACGCAGTAATCCTTTGGTCCATCTCAAACAGAGTTCTATACAAATGGTTGTGTATAGAAGACCTCTCTCCATCTCATCTGGAGCTAGAACAACAAAGCCTAATGACCAATTATAATACTCCTATGAAACTTACTTCAACAAAGTAGCTCATAGGAAGAAAAACATAAATATTGTTGATGAATTTCCTTTTTAAAATATGGGCTGCTCTGAAACAATTTTGAAATAATTTCCAGTTCTACTTTTCTAGAAAGACTGACTTACTAGGCAGGCTCTCTAAAGAGAAACCATTTTCACTGTCCTCAAAACTGGATCACTTATAGGCAGAAGGAAGAGTACCAAGTTACACATATATGCAGTTCCCAACTCCTGACAGTCGGATTTATTTTTCTTCTTCTAGTAATCCTAATTCTTCCCATTCTTTTTTGTTTTAGTGCCAGTCCTGGGGCTTGGACTCAGAACTTGCATGCCGTCCCTGAGATTTTGTGTTCAAGGCTACTGTTCTAGCACTAGAGCCACAGCTCCGCGTCCAGCTTTTTGTGTGGTTAACTGGAGATGACAGTGTCACAGACATTCCTGACCAGGCTGGCTCTGAATAAAGACCCTCAGATCTCAGCCTCCTGAGTAGCTAGGATTACAGGAAGGAGCCACCATTCCTAGTTTCTTCCTGTTCTAAAAAGCTAAAAAAGTGGGGCTGGGGATATGGCCTAGTGGCAAGAGAGCTTGCCTCGTATACATGAGGCCCTGGGTTCGATTCCCCAGCACCACATATACAGAAAACGGCCAGAAGTGGCGCTGTGGCTCAAGTGGCAGAGTGCTAGCCTTGAGCAAAAAGGAAGCCAGGGACAGTGCTCAGGTCCTGAGTCCAAGGCCCAGGACTGGCCAAAAAAAAAAAAATAAAAAAAAAAAAAGCTAAAAAAGCCAGGCACCAGTGGCTCCTGCCTGGAGAGTCCCATCTCCAATTAGCCAGCAAAATGCCTGACTGAAGTTTGGTTCAAAAAACCCTCATAATTCTCATTGCTATAAACACTTTTATTGACCACTCAATGTCCTCCCAAAAGCTAAGGAAAGGGAGAGATTTAAGAGTATTTGACACCAATAAGCTAGTTACAATTGCTTTGAAAAGCACAACAGTATGAAGAGCCACAAAATTTTATTAAACTAATTCCCTTTCTAACTAATTTCAAAGAAGAGTGGTGCACAGCAAATTTGATCTTACTTACAATAGAAAACGCGTAGTAAAATAGGGCTGAGAGTATGCCTGCCTAGCAAGTAGGCCCTCAAATTTAAACTCCAGTATCTCAGAGGGAGGGGAAAATAGAACAGGCAAATGTTCTGAGCAGGCTGGGAATAAAGCTCAGTGATAGAGTGCTTTGACTAGTAAGCAAGAGGCCTAAGTTTGATCCTTACCACAAAGAGAAAAGAAAAGGCAAATTATGTCCAACTTTGATGGATATTACACAACAAAACAATAAAGAACTGATATGTGGAAAAAAGAATAGTAAACTTTTTTGCACTATAATTACAGACGTATAAGAAAATAAATCCATACCTTAATAGTAACAATGTAATTATATTTTTTAAAAGTCCTAGGCCAAGTGCTGGTGGCTCATGCCTGTAATCCCAAGTACTCAGGAGGCTGAGATCTAAGGATGGCAGTTTGAAGGCAGCCTGGGTAGGAAAGTCTGTGAGACTCTCATCTCCAATAAGCTACTCAGAAAAGTCTGTAAGTGGCACTGTGACTCAGGGGTAGAGTGCTACCCTTGAGGAAAAAGAATCTCAGGAACAATACCCAGGCCCTGAGTTCAAGCCTCAGGACTGGCACCAAAAAACAACAACAGGGGCTGGGGATATGGCCTAGTGGCAAGAGTGCCTGCCTCGGATACACGAGGCCCTAGGTTCGAGTCCCCAGCACCACATATACGGAAAACGGCCAGAAGCGGCGCTGTAGCTCAAGTGGCAGAGTGCTAGCCTTGAGAGGGAAGAAGCCAGGGACAGTGCTCAGGTCCTGAGTCCAAGGCCCAGGACTGGCGAAAAAAAAAAAAACAACAACAATAACAACAAAAACTCCTATGGTACAGTACACAAATGTAAAACACTACACCTGTTAACATCTTCCCAGTTTCTTACCACCATGGCTGTATCTCTCGTTTCCTCCAGTCCATCCTCCAAATCACTCAAGGGCTCAAGCTCTAAGTCCTTCTCTTTTTCTTTTTCTATTAATTCTTTCACTTTTTTCCTCCTGTTTTTACCACTTCCATATATACCAATGTCAGTTCGGGGACTCAGCACCTAGAAAACAAAACCAAAATAGAAACCGTGGTTTTCTAAAGTAAAAATAATAAAAGAGCCCATGTTCCCGAACCTTAAGAACTTTATGTACGCATCTAACTTAGCCTGTGCAACCCTATGCGTTTATTTCCACACTCTACAAATAAAGGAGACAGACTCAGGGAACAACTTGCGCAAGGACATAGGGCTGGCAAGAAGAGGAGCCAGTCCTCCAATCTGAAACGGTCTCACTCCAGAGCCTGTCTTCGAACTACCATTATCAATCTGCTCACCACAACAAGGACAAGGATTTGAACGTGTGCTTCTGGGAAAGAAGATCTGTCAGGGACAGAGTCCAATAACCAGAGACAATATCCAGGCTGACTGCTTATTCTGGAGACCGCACAAGCTTATCAGGAAATGAGTCTAAGGCTCCAGATTTCAGACTCACATCTGGTGTTACCTGGGAGATATCACTGGCTAGAAAGACCAGACGAAGCTAGGAACAACCCTCACCCGTGCTATGACTGGCCAGGGGGTTGAGGTTAGCAGCTGCTGATGGAGAGCTGAGTGCCTGGACACCAAGGGCCCTGGTTACCTGCAGCAGCGTGTGGCTGGAGTTCTTCTTCAGAAAGGTGCGCCCCGTCCGCTCTCTCCAGGCTCGTGCTGCTGCGACCTGCGATTCCACCTGGGGCAGAGCATCAAGGCGCACGGGGATGGGGCGTCCTTTAGCAGATAAGCTCTCAAGTTGCTCCAAGTAGGCGTAATTGCTGCCGCTCTGAAAGACAGAAGCAGAGTCTTACAACTTCACTTCTTTTATGGAGCCTGAAATATAATACATTAGGAGAATGTAGAAAAAAGTCTTCCCTCTTATGCCAAATTCCTGCCAAATGCCCCCAGAACCCCTTCCAGATAAGCCTGGATAAACTGTCCTCCTGAACCCTGCATCCTATAGAGAAGTTACCATCAGAACCTGCCCACTTACTCAGCACCCACTCATCGGTACTCCACCGAAGAAAAGGGCCGGGCAGACTACCAAGGAGACAGACGTAAGACAGCTTGTTACCTTTCAACCATAAATAAGCCAATTAAGATTATTACACAACCACACTGCCTGATTTGATCAGAGAGACAAAGGAGCAGCCCTGATCAAAACAGAGGTTCTAAGAGGAAAAACCAGTGGCAGCCAAGTCCCAGAAAAAGTTAACTCAAAAGTCACAGCATGGAAGAGGAGTCAATACAACTAGAAAATGTTCTTTCTTGAAAGCAACAGTCTCCTAGAAGGGCAGGCTTTTCTTTGGGTTTAGTTCTACATCTCAATTATTTATATATTCAACACTACCAATACTACTTAGGGCTTTTTTTTGGGGGGGGGGGGTGTGGTGCAGGAGACAAGGTTTCAACCACAAGGTAGGCCCAGGCATTCCTTGAACTCAGTATCTCTCTGGCCTCAACGTTTTGAGGTTTTAGGTTGTATACTACCACACTCCATGCTTACTTCAGCACTGATCTCACTATTTCGAGTTACAAAGGTGTATCTAAGAAAAATATGCATTTATATCACTTCCCTCACATTCCTGTTCCTAAACATCTAAAAAAGTATTAAAAATACTAGATGTTCAGTAAATGTTAATTTCATCTTATTTTCCCATGTCTTATTCATGCATGTGAAAAGATTCAAAGGATGCAGCAGGTAATTAAAAAAAAATTGGTAAGCACTGAATAGCTAATTCTATCACCTTTTGTAACAAGTTATATTTAAAAGGTAGTCTTTGGTTTCAATGATGGAATCAGATGGAAGAATAGGTGAATTGTAAACACTATTATTTTATTGTGGTTATTCTATCCTAAGGAATGAGAAGTTTCAAGGATTCCTGTGTGTGGCAGACACTCCCTGCCAGGCAGGCCCATGCCAGTCTGCTTACCTGGAGAGCTTCCACCTTAGCCGTCCATTCTCGAGCCTTGTGCAGGGCCTCTTTCAAGGACAACACGTTGGGTAGAAAGGCTGGAATGTTCTTGGCTTCATTCACAATGCTTTCTAAACTTGCTACACTGTGCCGGGGTCTAAATGAGCATCAAAACAAGAGGAAAACATGAAGAAAAAGGGGAGGCCAGGGGCAGGGGGGTCCCCACAGGAAATGATGAGAGGACAAGTTCCCCACTCCACAAATGACAAGGAGTGGGAACAGGGTATGCTTCAGGAATGCTATGTGTGGAACAGAATATGAGATGAATGACACACAAATGAGACCTGATGCATAATGGATCAAGTGTCTTGATGACCCAGGGCTAAGGAATCCGAACTTCCCCTTGAGGGTGACAGAGCAGAGTCAAGGGGAAGTGCGATCACAGACGGAGCTGCTGCAGTGGACCACACCAGCTGGGATGGCAGTCCCGGGGAATGAAAAACTATCCTCTGAGCAGCCACAGCCAAGCCAAGAAGATGCTTATTCTTCAGAATAGCAGGCAGGATGGCAGATTCAAAGCACTGAGACAAAGTAACTTTCACCCTGGCATTCTCTACCTACTGGAAGGAAAAATTTCTTTCTGACTTGCAAAAATCAAAACCAGAACCATTCAGGAAAAACCACACAACTGCAAGTGAGGGCAAGGAAACAGAAGGGAGCAAAGCCAGCTACCTACGTGGGTATTCTCATATATAAAGGACATGTGACTTATAGAATTCACAAACAAGGGAAGGGTGGACAGGAAGAAGTTAAAGAGTTCAATCTGCATGTGGGGAGTGTCAGTGGGGTACTTCTGGAGACAGTAAAATTATCTAACAGGCAGTATCTATATAAAATAAATTTACAGGGGCTGGGAAGGTGGCTTAGTGGTAGAATGCTTGCTTAGCATGCATGAAGCCCTGGGTTCGATTCCTCAGTACCATATACACAGAAAAAGCTAGAAGTGGCTCTGTGGCTCAAGTGGTAGAGTGCTAGCCTTGAGCAAAAGCAGCTCAGGGACAGCACCCAGGCCCTGAGTTCAAGCCCCAGGAGCAGCCCCCAAACCTCCAAAAAAAGGGACTCAATACTCCGTGCTAATGGATCCAAACCATGAAGGTGTGCTTTAGAAAGGTAATTTGGGGAGGGCTTAGAGAAAAGGAGTATACCTCCACTGTGGCCACCCACCCTATCACCCTACTTCATCAGTTTCATTTTCCTCATTAACCTCAACTGTCTGAATTCCTGTGAAGATCACAGGTCAAGATAATGGAGTAAAATAAGAGATATGGAGGCACCATCATCAGAAACTGTGACTGATCAAATTACAAAGGAGGTTTTGAAAAAAAAAAAAAGGACTTCAACTATTACTACCAACAACTGTCAAATTAGTGATACATATATAGCATATCACTTTACTTAACCTCATTAAGCCCAGTGTGGTATCAGTACTAATGATGCACTTCTATCTAAGCCTGTTCTCCAGTTACTGTCCTAACTAAAGCCTTCATTCCATGAAAGGTCATTTGTCACCTGAACACACCCTTATATGTTTCTTACACTCAGTTAATGACATTTCTCCCTTCTATTTCAATCCTACTGTTCTTTTTCAGCAATTCCTATCCAAGCTCAACAAACTCTCCTGCTCTGAGTCCAAGCTACCTATCTGAAATTGTCTACATGCAGCCCCGTTTGCAATCTTTGTGCTGGGTCAAGTTAACCATTTCATGAAACAGGCCCCTTACATTCCTCCTTCCCATTCTACTTGCTAAGGTTCTCGAAGAAGTAACAGTCACCAAGATGTCTTCACCTTGCCTGCAGGCAGGCCTTCGCCTTTTCCTCCCACCGCTCAGAGACTGTAAGGAGCTCCTGCAGCTCAGCCATTGCTTTCTCCACGGCGTGGTGGGGTGCCAGGCCTACACCAGAGTCAATCAGTTTCTTCATGACATCCAGGGTAACCTGCTGAGGGTCGGACAGGGTCAGCCTCACTTCGTCCAGCCACCGAGCCTGCTGGAGCTCTTGTTTCAGCCGGGGTAACTCAGGAAGCTCCACATAGAGACTAGAACCCATATCTATCAGCATCTGGAGTTTGGAAGAATCTGGTGTTTCATCCAGCATGGCCTTCTGAGCACGTTCATGAAACTCTTCCACATCATCCAGCAGATTCTGAAAAACATAAAAAGAAAAAGAAAATTTTAAAAGATACAGAATGAGGATGGGATAGACAGATTTATGTTTGAGATGACCATCTGGCTGGAGGACAGAACAGAAGA
Source organism: Perognathus longimembris pacificus (assembly GCF_023159225.1). Lineage (NCBI taxonomy): Eukaryota > Metazoa > Chordata > Mammalia > Rodentia > Heteromyidae > Perognathus > Perognathus longimembris. Next base: position 7,639,690 of record NC_063187.1, read on the forward strand.
GGAAGCAGCTAAGAGGCGGTAATCCACAGAGGAGATTGCGGCACACTCAGAATATTTAACCAATGGAGGCAGTTGATAACAAATGGTTTACTATGAGATACATCTTAGAGGCAGCACTTGCTTAAGAGACTGGGCATAGGGAAATGAAATGAGGAATAATGGAGCCTAGGATTTTTATTCACTTGGCTCATTAAAAGATGTGTATTTATTTATTTTTTTAGGGGGAGGGATTGGCTGTAGGGCTTGAACTCAGGGCCTGAGTGTTGTTTCTGAGCTCTTTTTGCTCAAGCCTAGCGTACTCTACCACTTTGAATCATAGCTCCATTTCTGGTTTTTGAGTGGTTAATTAGAAATAAGATGCTCCTCAGATTTCAGCCTCTTGTATAGCTAGAATTACAGGTGTGAGCCACTGGTGCCCAGCATTAAAAGTTTTTTTTTAAGATGGCTTTTACTCTGCCTAGCCCATGCAAGACCCCAAGTTCAAACTGCAGTACAGAAAGCAAGCAAGGAAACAAATAGTCCATATACACATACTATGCATCTGGATTATGTCAATCGAGAAGGAGGAAGCCAGAGGGGGAGATTTGGGCATCAACAAGATACAGGTGGTATTTATCGACAATGGACAAATCAGAGCGCCCGCACGGTTGGAATAAAGAAAGGGCTTAGCCTCCTCATGGTCTACATTTATTAGTCTGGAGAAAGGGCAAAGAGATTTATCTAAGAGAAGGAGAATACAGTGCCACCGATGCCTAAAAGAGAGTCAATTAAGAAAGAGTAATCAACTACCAAAGTGCTCTATAAAATGGAGTAAGACAGGAATATAATTGTTACTAGGTTTTGTAAATTGACAAAATATGTAGAATAATGCATTTGACATACAGTTTTGATATTTTAATATTATAAACCCAGGGCCCTGGAATCTCCAAGTTTTGCATTTTTAGTAAGTTTGTGTATTAATTTCCACCACACTAAGATTCTTTGTTTTTCGTCCACATTTATGTTAAGAGGCGTGTACAAGCTAAAATTAACAGGGAAAAAAAATTCTAAGCTAGTCTTAGCTTTATTCCTTTTACAATCCCAAAACAAACAAACATACCCCCAAAACAATAAAAATCCAGGAGACTGCTTACTGAACACCTTAAATATTTGACAGCAAATATGTGAGAAAAGAAACAGAGCAAAAACTAGTGCACAGAGGCCATTCTGTGAGCCCTGAATGGTGGTCCCCACCCAAAGACCCAAGGAAAGGACGCATACTCCACCTTCACTTGTCGAGCTTGGCTGATGACACACGGAAGACTAAAAAGTTGTTGGACAAAGGCCTTCAGTTCTTCTACAGTCAATTTGGTCCGCGTTCTCCCACTATCTGGGCTCTGTCTGGTGTGGAATAATATTGAGGCACAGTAAGAAAAACTTAAGTCATCCCAGTCTCTCCTGGGGCTCCTAGTCTCTGCACCATTCAAACCCAAGCAATTCTAGAATTCTGGCGTCAGAGGAGTCCCACGGCAATGGTGATCACGTCAGCATTAATTTGTACGCCTGGCAGTTGTTAGTAACTCAAAGCACTCGAGTGTCCCCATCCTAGTCCCACATTAAGTGCAGGAGAAAATGAAACCCGAGTGTTGAGCAACTCACCATTAGAAACAAGGAGCTCTAACCTGGCATAGCTACTGAGCAACATAGACTTGTTCCAAAATCTAGGTGTATACTCATTTTTCTAAAAGTTATCTGTACCTGTGCTTTTAGTAAATTCTTCAATGGAGTTAGTAGTCCAATGACAAGACCCACTGGACAATGTCTCTAAGGAAGGTTTTCTAATAAAAGAGATTTTAAAAATTCACACTGGGTGGCAATGGCTAATTCCTTTAATCTCACCTACTCTGTAGGATTACAGTTGGAAGCCAGCTCTGACAGAAAGTCCACAAGAACCTATCTCAAAGATGAAAGCCCCTGAGCGCAAACCCCAGTACACACAAACACATGTGCACATGCACAACCAAGTATTTCCAAACCCAGTATGCACTACTATAGAACAGGCCACTCATAACCAGACATGGCGGCAAACCCTGTAATACCAGACATTCAGGAAGTGAACAAGGATGACTGGCCACTTGGGACTACATAGTGAGATGTCTCAGAAGAAGAGACGAGGAAGGAGGACAGGGAATAGGGAGAAGTAGAGGAAGGTGTAACAGCAGATACAGGAATGTCTTGAAACGCCTATGAAGCGATTATATATATATACACACACATATATATATGTATATATATATATATATATACAAAACGCATTTAACGAAAGGTACACAGCCAGGCGCTGACTGGTGACTCATGTCTATAATCCTAGCTACCTGGAAGGCTAAAATCTGCAGATTATAGTTTCAAAGCCAGCCCAGGCAGGAAAGTCCCTGAGACCCATATCTCCAATGAACCGCCAGAAAGTCAGAAGTGGAGCTGTGGCTCAAAGTGGTGAGCTCAGGGACAGTACCCAGGCCCCGAGTTCAAGCCTCACAACTGACCAAAAAAAAAAAAAGAGGGCATACACTTGTAGGCTCCTGCTGCCTGCCCGTATCTTCTAGACTACTCTCTGCTGCCACCTGCCTTCAGCCTGTGGTATCATCTCCCCACGCTGCCCTTGATCACACACCTACCATGGAGGGACAAGAGATCAGGTAATGAAAAGCAGCCCAAACACCCTGACACTGGGCTTAGTGTACGTTCTAGTGTGTGTGTGTGTTGGGGGGGGGGGGGGGAGGAAGGGGAGCATAGGTAAGGTGACATAAATTAAAATCAGAATTAGTCCACCAGAAGGTGATAGGGTAAGAAGATAAAACAGGAATAAGAGTTAAAAACAAGACTTAAAACAAGGGCGGAACAAATAGAGGGAATTCAGTAGGAAGCATGAGCACTCTGAGAAAGGCAAGGAGGGTGTGTGTGTGTGCATGCACATGTGTGCTGCTCTGTGAGGAAGGAAAATGTGGACTAAGCTGTTACCCTCCTTAACAGATTATAAAGCAAGTGTCACCTGAACTAAAAACAAAAAACAAAAAACACTTTCTCCAGAACTTCTGGATCTAAACTATTAAGAAAGCTTAATTTGGGGGGGGGGGTGCGGGGGGGCTGTGGAATATGGTGTAGTGGTAGAGTGCTTGCACCACATATATAGAAAAAGCCCAAAGTGGCGCTGTGGCTCAAGTGGTAGAGCCTTGAGCAAAAAGAAGCCAGGGGCAGTGTTCATGCCCTGAGTTCAAGCCCCAGGACTGGAAAGAAAAGAAAGTTTAATTTGGGACCTAACAAAAGAAAAAAGGAGCCCTGGTAAGTTACTATCAACTAAAAAAGACAGTCTGAACTGAGGCGAAAATTCACTAAGCTCTCTTCTCAGATACAAGCAATGGATCTCCCCAGGGGGTTTCTTCTATTCAATGTGAAAGAGGACACTGCCACCACAGCTTGAAAAAGTAAACTTGTATTTGCATGAGCCAGGGGACTTGGGAACTGGGTTTCAGAAACCTGACTTGAGGTTATCACACATACCCAGAAAGATAGGGATGCCAGGTGCTGCTTAAACTGGGTAAACAAATTTGGCAGACTTAGTCTTTCCTGCACAGAAGGCAGGTCTTTGTCCCTCAGAGACAGACAGACACATAAGAGACAGAGACAGACAGAAACACACACAAACACACACACAGTCAGTGTGGCTCCTAGCACTCGGCACAGAAGGTCCATTGTCTGTCTTCCTCGTGTACAAGTTTACAACCAGCTTTAACTATTCTGAGCTCCCCCAACTTCTGAAAATGAAGAGAGGAAGGGAGTGGGAAAGCAGGCAGGAAAGAAGACAGAGGCATTCACATTCCTGGAGAAGGGAGAACCAGGACTACAAGAGATCACACCAGCTAAAGCTCCAACTTTTCTCCTGAAAGAGATAGGCAATGAGGAGGAATGAATGCTCCTTTCATTTACCTATGTTTCTGCTTCTTGCTAAGCAGCAGCTGAGCCACAGAAGCACAGGTCTCAGCTTCTTTAACAGCATCCCTGAGTTTTCGAAAGAGATCGTTCTCTGGGTATTTCCTATCCTCAGCATCTTCCAGCATTACTCTCAGTTCAACCAAATCTGTAAAATAACATGGAGGGGAAACCACATGCTATGTATGGCCACATGCTTCAAACCTTCATCAACCTCCCCCAAGTAGGTCATCAAGCAAGGAGCAGAAATCTAACACAGCTGTGAAAAATCTTACCAATGCTGGGAAAGTTTCTAGCAGGTACCTGAACCCATTCCCAAAGCCTGGAGATCATTTCTCTTTCAATAAAGCTTTGAGTATTAGTCAATTAGCAGCAAACATAATGAGCTACAAGCTACCCGGCCCGTCTGGTGTCTGTCAGCTTTTCCCTTAAAAGAAGACCTCTGCCGAGTGTGGTGGCACACACACACCTGTAACCCTCACACTTAGGAGGCCAAGGCAGGAGGATTACACGTTAGAAGCCAGCCTGGGCTCCAGAGTGAACTCCAGGTTACATGAAACCCTATGTCTCAAGAGGAAGTTTCTCAAATAGACACTATCCAAGGAGCGCCTGAGTCTCCACTATCCTTGAAGCAGGGGACAAAGTGAGGACACCACAGCGCAGGCCTACAAAAGAGGAAACGTAACCTTTCTTGTGGCTGAGGTTATCGGACAGTGCCTCTGTGACACGACTGACCCAAGTGTCATAGGACTGCGCCCTGACTTTCACGCCATAGAGGAGGGAAGGGAGGTCTTCTAGTGGGTAGCGGTATCTACAAAAAAATAGAAATTAGAAACTTTAAAACTTGCAAATAAATGAGAAAAGATGGTACATGGATAGAGGTGTGGACTGCAGGGTCACAGGACTGTATCCTGACATTTATACCACAGAGAAGGGAGGTTTTAAAAAAAAAAAAAAACACACACACACAACAAAAACCCACAGAAATAAAACCTTTAAAACCCAAGGACAACTTGAAAATAAATGAGAAAATGAAAGATGCCCACAAGATTGTGGGTGGTGCTCAAGTGGTAAGTGCTTGTCTATCCAATCTCCAGTATGGGGATGGTGTATCACAGTTTTAATGTAGAGAGAGAGACAAGAAACATGTGGAATTAACTGATAAAGAGTAATTGTAGCTTCCACGTTCAGGACCTAGTCCTTGAGCAGATAGAAAACAGGTAGGAAAGTTACTAGAGTTCAGACACAGGAAAGGTATAATGATCTCACTTTACCTAAGACATTTCTTCTGCATGGGGCAGGGGCACAGATCAGCTGGGTGGTAGAGACACACTAGCCGCTCGGGATTACAGGAGCAGGTGAGAGCTGAGAGGAAACAGGTGGTTCTGCAGGCTGAGCACTGTCGTTCGTCATCAGGAACAAGCTCAAACACTTCTTCTTCTGACATCAGGACACCCTGAAACAACAGTGACAGCACACATTAACTTTTCTTCATCTTCAAAGCCTCAAAAACAAACTCCTTTCCAATAGGTACATCACTCATTCAGGATACAAGTGAATGGCATGATAAGAAAATACTTCCTAGCAGGAGGGCGATGGTGGCTCATGCTACTGTAATCCTAGCTACTCAGGAGGCTGAGACCCGAAGATCATGGTTCAAAGCCAGCAGTCTTATTTTGCTTTTTTACTCAAGGCTGGCACGCTACCACTTGAGCCACACATACCTCCACTTGCATGATTCTTTGAACCATGATCCTCAAAATGAATGAGTGCAAAAAAGGGGAAACTAGAGGAGGGGAGGGTGAGAGAGGCGGGTCATGGTAAAGGTAAATATGATCTAAGTACTTCATAGAGTATGAAAGTAGACTAGAAACTGTTTAAAAGGTGGAGAGAGCCAGGAAATGAAAAGGTAACAGAGAGGGTAAATTTGTGAGTATGTTAAAAGCATGTAAGGAAACATCACAATGAAACCCCTCTGTACAATTATGTGCTAATAAGAAATAAAAGAGGGCTGGGAATGTGGCTTACTGGTAGAGTGCTTGACTAGTATGGTGATTCCTCAGCACTATATAAACAAAAAAAGCCAGACGTGGCGCTGTGGCTCGAGTGGTAGAGTGCTAGCCTTGAGCAAAAAAGAAGCCAGGGACAGTGCTCAGGCCCAGAGTTCAAGGTCCAGGACTGGCAAAGCACACATGCGCACACACGCATGCGCGCGCACACACAATTTCAGGGACCCTGCCTAGGCCCTGAGTTCAAGCCCTAGGATTGGCCAAAAAAAAAGAAAGAAAGAAAAACCTAAATGACATCATGTTTCTTAGAAGTTTTGGAACCTGAAGAAACCAAAATAGTAACTACTAAAATATAAAATGTCCTTCAAAGAAATCTTACTGATTTTTCTGTTCAACGCCAAAGGAAATCAAAGGTAAAAATTCTTTCTACGTGTTCCATTTTTTTCCTACGTTCCATCAGACAGATCCAAAGCAGCCACTGTGCTCAGTGGACTCACCATCTGAACTACGGACTCCCTTAGTCGTGTTTCTTCTTCAGTCATGAGAGTCAACTCTTTGCAGACCATGGCAGCCAGCCCCACATCCAGACATTCCGGATCTGCAGCCATTTTGAAAATGAGTTCCTCGTGCGAGAAGACACAGTGGCGCCTCAGCCTTCGGTAGTGATTTACACACTGACGACCAATGGGTAGCTGAGAACAGATTTCCAAATTACATTTCTTGTTCATGACATCCCAGGCAGAAGCTCTACCCACCCGATCCTCCCTTTGATTATAAAGACAGAATAACAAGTCTTACCTGAACCTAAGAGGCAACTGTGAGCATTAACTCTGTGACCCAGCAAGAATTTCACAGGCCCTTCCCAGAGATTCCCATCATCTGAGATACTAAAAGCTTCTGTCCCAAACTCATTTTCTACTTATGATGTGGACAAGGAAAATGGAGTTCCTTGGTATAAGAGGAGGCAGAAAACTGAGGTCAATCTAACAAATGGTTAGCCATAAAGGGAAAAGAAAAAATATGTAACAACAGGAAATCTTAAGCAGGGTGGTTGGTGGCTTACACTTGTAATCCTAGCTATTTAGGAGACTGATATCTGAGGATCTAGGTTCAAAGAGAACCCCAGGCAAAACAGTCCATGAGACATTTATCTCCAATTAACTACAAAAAAAGCGAGCAGTATAACTGTGACTCAGTGATACAAGAGTGCAAGCCTTGAGCAAAAAAGCCAAGTTAAGAGTGTGAGTCTCTGAGTTCAAGCCCCAGTACTGGCACAAAAGAAAAAAGAAGTTCCAACTATAAAATGTTAAGTGGAAGTATTTAGCATTCAGCCTTTCACAGAACAAAAAGGACACATTATTAGAAAAGAAGAAAAAAATGAAGGGAGAGTACTATTTAATCAATACACATTGTCTTTTCTTTTTGTTTCCAAGAGCCAAATCAAAAGTTGTTTTAAGCTTCCAGAAGCCCCAAATCAACCAGCCTCACAGGAAGGGTTCAAAGGAGTGAAATCATAGCTAACACCCTGTTTTCCCTAACGGAAATAAATTGCTAAATGACAATTTTCCATAGTCAACAGCTACTCTCTGAAGCTGATGTGGCTCAGTAGGGGAGTGCATCATTAGCACAGAAAAGCACCATCAAAATAAACAAAGCCATACTCCTGATATAAATTCTGGACATTTCTGTGACTTCCGAGGTACAAACCGAATTATGAAAGTAGCTATATTTCATACACACACACTTATTTCCTGTGCTAGAATGGAAAAACCACAGTGGCTGAAAAGTTGCTTATTTGAATTTGGAAACTGTAAGGTAAAGAGAAAAAATTCAAAGATAGAAGTAGTCTTTTGGAACTTCTATGTTGAGAACAATGGGAAAGAACAAAAAGAACACATAGTATGAGGCTCTATCTGAATCAAGCAGTCTTCCATGCTCTTCAAAGAGACAACCATTCCCAAGGAAATATATGTTGAATGCATAATTAGCACCTATCTTGTCTATGAACAACATACAACTCTTCCATGTCTTATTTCTTTTTTACGCTTTAAATATTTCTTATGCAGCTATATAAGAGCAAGTAGAAGAAAAACCAAATGGTGGGGTTTGCAGTTCCTAATTATAACATGCAAGAAAGCCACATACAATAGAAATGATTATGCGTGATAGCTCAGAAAAAGGCCTGCTACCGTTTCAGAGATAACGCTGCTCCAAGTATACTTTTTTCTAAAGTATACCAAGGGCTCTCACCACAAGCATTTACTCTGGGTTTTAAGTGAATGTGTCAGCACCTTTAAATAGTTAGGCCTGGTAAAAGAGCTTCCCACAAAGAGTCATCACAACGGTAAAGGTAGACAACATACCTACACCCTTATCTGCAGAAACCCTGCTTCCCACCTTACACTCAGTAAAGTATGGGTTAAGTCAAACTCAGCAAATGTCAATTGTTTTAAGAAGTAGAGCTCAAGCCCAAGGCAAATCCTAAACATCTTGTTCATGCTAAATGTGCTGCTTCCATGGACTAATAATAGAGAAGTATAACCTAACTGGATTAACAGGAGTGCTCACAAGCCATATATGGCATTTCACACCTGCAGTCCCGATGCACAGAGGGCTGAGGCAGGAGTCTCTAGTATAGTTTGGGCAACATTACAAGATCCCATGTCATCCCATCCCACTTTACTTAGCTTTCTATAGTTAACGATAAAAATTAAAAGATACACACACACAATCTAAGATTCAATGGTACTGAAAGATTTCCCCAAAGATGAGAGGGGAAAAATCATTAAAACTAAAAGAACAAGTCAGTGTAGCCTTTCCGCAATCATAATTACCTAATAAACCTTCTGATATCGACCTCATACAAAAGCAAACTAGTGACTGCTGACATTATTTACAAATTTGTTCTTATAGTACTGAGGTATGAACTCAGGGCCTTGTGATGGCTAAGCAGATGCTCTACCACCTCTGCTCTCATAGAACAGAGAAACTGTATTGCACTGAGAAATAAACAACTGCTCATTTCAAGTTCAAAAAGAATAGGGAAACTAGTGAATGGATGGGAAGAAGAACTATTAAACCTTCTGGAGCAATGTGATGGAAACTCTCCTCAACTTTTTTAGTGACAACAGCCCATCATTTACTACCACGGAAATGCACACTTAGACCCAGCCAAGTAAGTGTGGCTCCTGAGCTCCTTTTGTAGGGTTTTGGGAGACATGTAACAGCCACTTGCTAAAGAACCGACCCAGTCGGCAGTACAGAAGTTCACAGCCTCCGCAAAGTTGTAGCCCTGGTTGAATCCGGAGTGATAGGCACGAGGAAACGTCACTACAAACTCGCCAGCACATTGATTGGTCCTGTACACCTAAATGCAAATTGGGAACAGGGGTATAAAAGAACAAAACAACAAAGGGAGACAGATTTCATCAGTCGGTTTCAAACACATTTTCTAAACGGAAAACAATAAAGATGCTCACTAAGGTACTCATTTCCTAATGATTAATATGTTTTTTCCTAGCTACTCACAAGGGTGAGATCTGAGGATCACAATTCAAAGTCGGCCTGGGCACAAAAGTCCCTATGAGACTCTTATTTCCAATTAAGCACCAGAAAACCAGAAGTGGAGCTGTGGGGCTCAAAGTGGTAGAGCATTAGTCTCAAGCAAAAAGCTCAGGGACAGTATCCAGGCCCTGGCCCTACAACTGACACAAATAAGTAAACAGATAAATAGGTAATTTTTACTCACGAGAACTTTAAAATTCCTGTGCTGTAAACAGTGGCAAATAATGAAATTGCCTACAATCTTCGGATAAAATTTTATAAACTAGCTAAACTGATCAGTTAATATGTCATATGAAATACCCCGAAATCAGTGTTCATGTGCCATTTTGTGATAAAACCATGTGTCTTTAAGTGTCAGAGATTTTGTTGCCACTTTTTTGTTGTTGTTGGCAGTACTACTTTTGAACTCAGGGCCTCGACCTTGTTAGGAAGGATGGTGGCTCTACCACTTCATTTGAACCGTTCCCCCAGACCATAAACTCACTCTTCAAAAAACAAATTAACACCATTCACCTTACTTTTATTACAGCTATGAGGAACTGGCAATGGTAGCCCACATCTGTAATCCAATAATCGTAGCACAAAATCCAGGGATCCTCTACCACTCGTGGTAGAGTACTTGTCTAAGCTTATAAAGGCCTTGGGTTCTATGCCACGAGTAGCATCAGAAAGAAAAACTTATTTCAATTTTTCATCACATGGAAATTCTCTTAAATTTATACTTTATCATATTGTAGTAATTTAAGTCTGACAGTTGTTCTCAAAACTGTGTTGAAAGGAAAAAAGACATTCGTAGCATATATTGCTTCATTATCTCATGTATTAAAAACTGAGATATTTACATAAAAAAGGAAAACAGAGGGGCTGGGAATATGGCCTAGTGGCAAGAGCACTTGCCTCCTACACATGAAGCTCTCGGTTCGATTCCCCAGCACCACATATATGGAAAACGGCCAGAAGGGGCGCTGTGGCTCAGGTGGCATAGTGCTAGCCTTGAGCGTGAAGAAGCCAGGGACAGTGCTCGGGCCCTGAGTCCAAGGCCCCAAGGACTGGCCAAAAAAAAAAAAAAAAAAAGGAACACAGAGGGTGGGTAATTGTCTTGAAACACCTTCCAATTATGAACACAGCATAAAAAACCTCAAAGAAATCTGCTCATCAATAAGGGGTTAGGGAGGGGACAGAAAATAAGCTCTGTGGGAGATGAGTACTTGAGAGGGAGTCAGCAAACCAGGGTGGAAGAGGATGAATGTGTGAAAACCCTGGACAAGGACAAAAACAGAGCAATGAAACCTCTTGCAATTGCCGTAGACGTAGGGGGAGGGAGGCTAGAAGAGCAACCTCCTTGAATAGCAAATATATGGTAATAAAAAAAAAGGTAAAGATTAGTTATTATACCTACTGTTTAAAATACTAATATTTGGAATAGTAATGACTATAAAACATTTGTCCAAACAAGAATATAACCATTTGCTGGAAGCCCGGCTATATGACTAGGCAACTATTCATCAAATCGGATTCCTACTTCAAGAAAACACTTTTCGGTCAAGTAAAAGCTGTTCTCAGTCATTGTATAAATTCTAATTTGGCTAATAGATGACATGACCTGTGACTTCCAGTTACAAACAAAACATACGTTGTGACTGTATTTAATCAAGAGCTGAAGTAACTTGAAAAGCACTGAAGAGAGACACGGAAGACTCACAGGCACCCCATGCTCCATCAGCACGTTGGGGTTCATGATGGTGACTAGTTGATGCAGGAGGTCAGGCTGGGACTCGAAAAGCTCAGGGGCCAGCTCCCTCATCACTTCCTCCAACTGTTCTGCAGCATGAGACGGTACCCCATACCATGTCTTTGGCTCGCCCCTAGCAAAAGAAGTCAAGAGTTCAGCTACAGAGAACACGGTACCAATGAGACCAAGCCCCCAACTCCCACCCACTAAATGGAGAACAGCTGTGGAGAGCCCAGCGCCACAGGCGACATGCCCTTACCGCTGGCCACCCCCCCACAGTCTGTGCTACTGGTCATCACTGGAGGTACAGCAAAGGGATAGATAGGGATAGAGGTACACACTGTCACCATTAGAAAATAAAGCAACACACCCAAGGGGAGTCAGCCAAAATGTCTTCAAATAGAGAAGACACTAGATAAAAAATAAGCACTGTTCCACAGGAATCTACTTCATCACAAGCACACCAGACACTCCAGTTATCCCCACAAGGAACAACACAGAAGTTCCAGAATACCTATGAGTGACTTCCCTGAGCTCAGTTTTCCTGGCCAAGGAAATAAGCCAACACTAGAAACTAATGAAATCTTAAAGATAGCTTCCTATAAACCTTAAGGACCAAGAACATGGCATCATGTTTATTAGGTTTTAGTAGAATATTTATAGTTATTTATTCAGAGCTCATTTAGAATGCTAAAGTAGTTTACCCCTAGGGAATATATTTGATTAGGCGAGATACTCATGCAATACTTTCAAATCCTCCTGCAGTTCCGGGGACTCTAGACCAGCCAGTGCTACTCCATCAGGAACAGAGTTTACTGAGAGGATAATGAGATTCTGTTTTGCTGGAACATGCAACAGCTCCCAGTCACATACAACTATAAAGCACCTCATGAGGTCAGTGCAACGTGGGCTATCGAAGTCTGTAATTCTACTTCTCCTTAACTAGTTTAAGTAGACACATAAGGCTAGCAGCTCCTACACAGCACAACAATAAGGGAGAGCAAGAAGATCACATTTCCTACTTAACCAATCTGATTATTTTCTCAATGAAGACAAAATATCTAGTTAAGATAGTAATATCATAGTACATTGGAAGGAACTGATAGAGTAAGTAAAAGCTGTGAGATTAAAGAAATTCAACAAATGAATTTAAAGGGATATTTTAAGGGAAAATACTACTGAAAGAAACATTTTAGTGCTAGAGGTGCTCCAAGCACTGAGAATTCAACCACAAAGAAGGGGGGGGGGGCACCCACAGCTTTCTAAAATTGCAAAAAGTGAAGGTAAGTTCCTTACATAAACTCTAAGCATCTTATTTTTTTCATAGATCAAGATTCATTGAAATTGGGGTGAAAGCTGGTAGCCAGTTGTTCATACCTATAATCCTAGCCACTCAGGGCTTAGACCTGAGGATTACAGTTCAAAGCCAGCCCCAACAGTAAAGTTTATAAGATTCTCATCTCCAATTAACCACAACAAAGCCGGAAGTGAAGCTGCAAGATAAAAAACTGGGCTGAGGACCTAATTCATCAGGACAGTGGACAGTGCACATCTCCTCTGACAACACACACACATATCACTCACATACTCTAAAACTCTAGGTTTTGCTATTTAAATATGCTTTATAAAAGAAGGTGGCTGAGCCACTTCTCCATCCTTTCCCCACCAAAGTATCCTCCTTTTGGGTAGTAAATACTTATTAAGTCAGTCTCCCTAATAAATTATTACATGTATATGTAACATTACTACATATTCAAAAAAGACCACAGACCCCACAGGGGAGTAGCTCAGTGGTAGAGCACGGACTCAGGATGTGTGAGCCTCTGGATTCTATCCCCAGCACCAAAAAGAGGCCTCAAATGCGCATGCTATGCAGAGACCTGTACCTACCAATGCAAATAATTAATGGAGTAGCTCCAGTGATCTTCAATGTGCCAGCAAAAAGAAGAGAAACACATCCCCACATAGAGCCAAGGCACCTTCATGCCAGAAATGTCCACGTTAATGTGCGCAAGAACAGACTGCTCCAGGACGGGCATATTGTTCAAATTCCATCCAGATAGTGCATACTCCTGTAAGAGAAGATGGGACGGGGATTCAACACATGCTATTCAATATGTTTTGGTTGACTTGAAAGCTAGTTGGCTAAAAAATAATCTCTTCAGTTAAGAGACAAGGTCAATACCCAAAAAAGTTAAATATTAATTTTTGTCAGCATTTGCCTTATGCCGACATGTATGTTTACAACACCCCCTACTAATGCAGTATATTCCTTGTTTTCCTGAAGAGAACAAGAAATTTTAAATATTATTTTGTAGTATAGCACATGTTTAGCATGTACAAAGTTCTAGGTTAACCCCCAAGGCTCTAAAAGAATTTTTTCAGTATACATTATTAAAAGTCTGGCAGGTAAAACAACAGAAGAGAGTCACACACTTAAAAATACAGGAAATAATAGCCAGGCGCTGGCCTTATTCCTATAATCCTAACCACTAAGAAGGCGAAAAGATCACAAGGCCAGTCTAGGCAGAAAAGTCTGCTAAGACTCCATCTCCAAAAATAATCAGCAAAAAGCAGGTTTAGAAATGTGATTCCAGTGAGAATGTGCCAGCCAAGCAAGCTAATAAAGGCATGAGGGGCTGGGGATATAGCCTAGTGGCAAGAGTGCCTGCCTCGGATACACGAGGCCCTAGGTTCGATTCCCCAGCACCACACATACAGAAAACGGCCAGAAGCGGCGCTGTGGCTCAAGTGGCAGAGTGCTAGCCTTGAGCGGGAAGAAGCCAGGGACAGTGCTCAGGCCCTGAGTCCAAGGCCCAGGACTGGCCAAAAAAAAAAAATAATAAAAAAATAAAGGCATGAGGCCCTTAGTTCAAACCCCAATGCAGCCAAAAATAAATATATACATATGCACACATGGAATAAGTTAAAAGAACTAATTAGCTTTAAAATGCAGTCATTTCTTAAAAGTATTTTGCCTTGTTCATGAGACCGAAGACTGTTATGTCGGAACCACACAGATTTAGTATGAGAGAAAGGTAGTTTTCTATGCACCTCTTCCTCTGGGAACATCTTCCTCCGACCATCCTTCACAGGAAATCCACTTCCAAAGTCCTTTGAGGAGATGTCAGCACCGTACTCGACAATAACATCTTCCTCAATGCTGCTAACCAGCCTCCAGAACTCCTTCTCCACTAGCTCTGTAGGCACCATCTACACAGGAAAACAAGAATGACCTGCTGCTGACTCTCTAATAATACACAGCCCAAGTGAATGCAAGATGACATTTTTACAAATCCACACTTCCCAGGCAAAATTAACAGGCTCCTAGCTTTTCATAATGACAACAGCTGTGGAAAGCTAAAGATAACCTGGATATTCAGAAAAACTATGAATGTGAACTCTTTTTCTAGAAAAAACTGCTTCTTTCTTCAGGACAAAGATGAACAGAATGTGAAACAAGGAAATGCCAATAACAAAGCGGAGCCTTATTTCTGCTAGAACTTAAAACGCCCAACATTTATTAGGGAAAGGAGTAAACTCCACATAACAGCCAAGTACTTCAGCTTTTCTATAAAGGATTCTTCAAAGAAAAGCTCACGAAACCAACACTGGAACAGGTTTCATAATAGGAGAGTACAAAATGCCAACCCCCTTTTTATTTTTGTGCAGTTCCTGGGGCTTACTTCTTTTGCTCAAGGCCATACACTTAAGCCATACATAGCTCCAGTTCTGGCTTTTTTTGTAGTTTATTAGAGTTAAGAGTCTCATCAGAGGGCTGGGGATATGGCCTAGTGGCAAGAGTGCTTGCCTCGTATACATGAAGCCCTGGGTTCAATTCCCCAGCACCACATATACAGAAAATGGCCAGAAGTGGCGCTGTGGCCCAAGTGGCAGAGTGCTAGGCTTGAGCAAAAAGAAGCCAGGGACAGTGCTCAGGTCCTGAGTCCAGTCCCCAGGACTGGAGAGAGAGAGGGGGGGGGGAGGGAGAGAGGGGGGAGAGAGGGGGGAGGGAGAGAGGGGGAGAGAGGGGGAGAGAGGGGGAGAGAGGGGGAGAGAGGGGGAGAGAGGGGGAGAGAGGGGGAGAGAGGGGGGAGAGGGGGGGAGAGGGGGGGAGAGAGGGGGAGAGGGGGGGGAGAGGGGGAGAGGGGGGGAGAGGGGGAGAGGGAGGAGAGACTGACTCTCTCATCAGATTTCCCCACTGAGGTTGGCTTTAAACAGCAATCCTCAAATCTCAGACTCCAAAGTAGGTAGGGTTATAGGCACAAGCCACTGGCACCTGGCCCAAACCCCCTCATTTCAAGATTCAGTATTCTCTCATCTTTTGCACTCGGTCCCTGGTTTTCCATAAAATATTGAAAATGAAACACAAACTATTTACACTTTGGACCTCTCCAAATGGACAGAAAAGACGGTTACTTACATGGACTGGCATATTGAAATAATCAGACTTAAAATTATCTGCCATCTCCCCAAAGCTTTGAAGTGTATACTCTCGTACAGCTTGTTCAAATCCAAAGGCTTCTCGGGGTTTGTTACATTCCTAGAGAGAAAAATATGTCTAAGATGAACTAATTAAAACTGTACTAACTGAAGTACCACCAAATTTGCAGGTAGATGATACAGCGATACCACTCCTGGGCACTCCAAAAGATTGCAACGCAGGATACAAGGAAGGTACCTGCAGAGCCATGGAGAACTATTCACCATAGCCAGGCCATGGGAACAGCCCAGATGCCATACAACAGATGAATGGGTCAATAAAATGTGGTATACATATATATGTATGTACACGTACATGTATACACACACACACACACACGACCCCAACTCCAAAATAACCAGCACAAAGCAGGGTTAAAGTCATGACTCAAGTGGTCGCGCACCAACTGAGAAAATACATCAAGAAAGTGCAAGGCCCTAAACTCAAACCCCATTACTGAAAGAAAAGACAAAAGCTATAATTTTTCTTCCTCTTTAGTGTAGCAATACCAATGATCTAATCACAAATCTCCCTCAACTGAAAAAACAGAATGATGTAGCTAGGAGTCAGAACAGGCTTTGGAGACAAGCTGACACATGGTTATGTTGCCAGCTCTGGGAGCGGGTTATGTGCGCGTGCATTACTGCTCCTAGGCCCATACCTCAGCAACACACTTAGGGCACCTCCAATCTCCCTTGGGCACGTCCGGTAGAGGTGGAATTAGACAAAAAGTGTGATAGCTGTCGTCACATCCATCACACAAAAGCAGCCTGTCCTCGTTGTTTCCTCGACCACAAAACATACACACGTAGAGATCAACCTGTTAAAATAAGACACAGTCTACTTTCTGTGATAGAAACTGCTGTTTTTCCACAAACTCTTTCGCTACAACAAAATGTACGCTATTTCGAACAAAACTTCAACATTTTTTCCATAAAGTTCCCTAAATGTTCCTCTAGAACTTTTAGCAAATACAAGTAAATCAATTCGTTACAATCAAGAGGGCAAATCAATTTGTTTTCAAGATGCCATTCCTTTTCCTGCATTCACGAATACGCTTTGGTACAGGAGGAGAACTGAGAACTGCCTGCAACACTCCTTGCCCAGATGTGGTAAGAGGCTTTGGTATCTGCCAGGATCTGTTCCAGGCCCCCACCCACCCAGACAGTCCCATGGCTACCAAAACCCACCGATGCTCAAGCCCCTCGTGTATTGGTGATGCATGCCGTCACATATGCTCAGTCACCTCTAGAGCGCTCACAACAGCAAACCCAGCTGTGCTACTGCACTACTCAGGAAATAGTGACGAGTGTAGATTTTCAGTCTACACTTGAATGGGGCCACAGAGGTGGACGCTGGGCTCCACAATATCTATCTATTTCTATCACCTTCTCATTTTAGTCACCCACAGGCGTATGACTAAGGGCAGACAGTCTACATACACGAGACAAAGCAAGGTTACATCACACCAACACCCAAGCTCCAGCTCTGTATTTGCCACCAGGTCTTGTAACCACATGAGCTAAGTAAAGCACACCAGGATTTATCAAGATAAAAAGAGCAAAACTGAAACGAAACAAATCCTTTCCCTCCTGACACATCCCAAAGCACTTACAAAGTTAACAGACAGAGTTCCTTTCCGTTGTCTCATGTGCATGTTAAATGCGTCTGACCTGTTGGTAACTTTTCGTCTTCGGGTGACCTCATCTTGAAATAAAAAGTTATATAGTAATAGTAAAAACTAATGTTGAGAGCTTACTATGGACCAGACACTACTTTAAATTATTTCAGTTAATCTCACAACACTATGAGTTAAATTATCTCTGGATAAAGCTATATAAAAGTCACATACTTGCTAAAGTCACACAGCCAGTTGGTGGTGGGTTTGGATTCTAATCCAGACAATCAAGCACCAGCTGGAGTTTAACCACTGGTGCTGCACTGCAGCATGTGTGCAGTGGGCAAGTACGTGGCACTTATGCGTGTGCCCACAGGCAGGTCTCAAGGGGCTCACGCTCATTTGTAGGATCACTGCCAGCCAGGCACAGTAACCACAAATGACTAAGGTAGCGTCCTTCATTCTCAAAAGGGCAACAAAAGCCACTGTAATGTTCTTAGCAAATTCTACCACATTAAATCTCCCGAGTGTGGAACAGTATTATCGGATCCCTTACAGTTCTGTCCACAATCTGAATTTTATGATATGACTTTCCATATCATAAATGCCTAACATATGTGATTAGTACTTCATTAATTCTCATAAATGTAAGTCAAACATGCCCAGCTGCTCTGTGTTAAATGAGCTTTCACACTGACACAGCACATTGGGAGAACAGGAACTTGATTTCTTCATTAGCAGTTCTACTCACAAAGTTTCCAACATGCAAAGCTGAAGAGAACTAGGCATTTTAAAGAAAAATGAGTTTATTTATGATATCATATTTTATCAAGGGCAATTATTTTTTAAAATTAAATGGTTACAATTTTAAAGTTGTAAGCTCTTTCCAGTATGTTTTTGTATTAAATGTCTAAGGACCCTCTATTTCCCTTCTAATTTGAACCTTACAAGCCTCAGATCACTAGGTGAAAACCAGTGACTTCACCATTACTGGTGGGACTGAACTAGCATTTTAGAGCTGCAATGCATTTGTGTTATATTACACATGGAGAAGAAAATTCTAAAACTGTAAGAATTCAACATGCTAATTGCTCTTCACATCTTAACTTCAAAGTATCTGCTGTGAAGGAGGCAGTTTACCTAGAAACCGAGTCTCAAATTTACAATTCTGAACTCCCAGCACAATCTGAAATTCAAGTATCATTTGAATCTTCTTACAAACATACTGTTGCATTTCATTTCTTTTCAAGACCAGTAACAGACTTTACCTTCTTTATCTTTTGCTCCCACTGCTAGACCCACAACTTTGGGTCCAGCCCCAAAAATCTGGAGTTTCTTCAGTTCTGTGTTTTTATGCACATCTCCAGAGTCTGACTAAAATATAAGACGAAAACTCACATTAGCACGATGAGCTAATTCATACATTTATTTTTCCAAGATAAGGTTCTTGCTGGGCTGGCCTTGAATGCCAACACTAGGACTATTTTTCAAGGTTGAGCTACCAAGTCAAAAAAAATAATCCTGTGTCTTGGGTCCTATAATTCAAATGAAAAAAATTTCTAGCTCCCAGTTTACTTTGGTCTTGGGGGAAGCTGATTCCGTTCTCATCTCCTGAGTGCTTGCTTTCTTTTTTTCTTTCTTTCTTTCTTGTTTCCATGCTACAGATTGATCCCAGGGCAAGATACATGCAAACAGGTACTCTACACTGAGTGAGCTATACTTAGTGGCTTTTAAGAATAATTCTGTTCCACCAGGTGAGGTTGCTTACACTTGTTACCATACCCAGCTACTTGGGAGGCAAAGATCACAAAATAACTTAAAGCAAAAAAAAGGGGTTGTAAGGGCATAGTTTAAGCAGCAGAGCTCCTGCCTACCAAGTACAAGGGCTTATGTTCAAAAAGAGTAATTCTATTCCATTACCAACAATTTATTTACTTATAAGTATGACCCTCTATATAGGTTGAAAGGTGTGCTGTCAGCTACTGAGAAAATTCTTCCCTGTACGTAAGGAAAGAGATGCCTAGAAAACCATGTTTTATCCCTCTTCCCTTTGATACGTCCCTTCTATAATATAGAAGTTCTACAGGTTAGTACATTCTTTACTTTTTTCCTCTAATAGTTTTATTAAAAATACCTTTAGGGATCAGCAAATTGGAATCAACAAATGGGGTTGCATCAAATTAAAAAGGTTCTGCACGGATAAGAACATAGCTACTGGGATGGGAATATGGCCTAGTAGCAAGAGTGCTTGCCTCATGTACATGAAGCCCTGGGCTCGATTCCTCAGCACCACATATATAGAAAGGCCAGAAGTGGCGCTGTGGCTCAAGTGGCAAAGTGCTAGCCTTCAGCAAAAGGAAGCCAGGGACAGTGCTCAGGCCCTGAGTTCAAGCCCCAGGACTGGCAAAAAAAAAAAAAAGAACATAGTTACTAAGTTAAAAAGACAGTCTACAGATAGAAGATCTTTAACACCTATTCATATGATAGAGACCTAATTTCTAAGCTGAAATATACAAGGAACTCAAGAAAATAACCACCCCCACCAAATCAGTAGCTCAACTAAAAAAATGAGCAAAGGAATAAAGAGACCTCTCAGAAGATAAAGCAACAATGGCCAATAAATGTATGAGAAACTCCTCAACCTCTCTAGCCATAAAAGAAATGCAAACTGAACAATACTGAGTCTGCAAAATGAACTATATAATTTGTGGGGACGGGAGGGGGCAACTGGGGGAAAGGGAAGAAGGATGTGTCTTCTCAAGTGCTAAAGGGTAACAGCATATGCATGGTTTCCCCATGTCCACACACTTCCTCCGATCAAATACAGCTCACAGCAATGCTGCTGGCTCTCACTGTCATCATACTTTTAATAAAGGAGACTTAAGTTTGAGGCTCAAGGTGCCAAACCAGCCCAAGCAGGAAATCTTATTTTCGATGAACCACCAAAACTGCCAAAGTAGAGCTGTGGCTCAAGCGGTAGAGCAGCAGCCTTGAGCCAAAAAGCTAAGTTCAAGCCCCAGTACCAGCACAAAAACAACCAACAACAAGACAAGCATGGCCTTGGCACGTTGATACCTGGGACTTGACCCGTCTTGTTCTTTTTGGCAGGATGTTCATTCTTGCTCCTGACTCCGGGGAAGCCTGAGTATCAGTGCTGAGGACCTCAGGCTCCACTTTCTCCTTCATTTCTAAAGTCGGCATCTGGACACCCTAACAGATCAGAGTACAGAAAAACAGCAGTTTTCATTAATAAGAGACCACTGGTGGAGAAATGGTGGAGAAATAACAAATTTCCAGGAACTCCCTAAAACGACACAAAATCAGATGGTCATTCTCCCTAGAACTGACCTACCAAAACTCAGCAGGGGGGTTGGGGATATGGCCTAGTGTCAAGAGTGCTCGCCTTGTATACATGAAGATTTGATTCCTCAGCACCACTATCTAGAAAAAGCCAGAAGTAGCGCTGTGGCTCAAGTTGGCAGAGTGCTACCCTTGAGCAAAAAGCAGCCAGGGACAGTGCTCAGGCCCTGAGTTCAAGCCCCAAGACTGGCAAAAAAACAACAACAAAAAAACCACCACGAAAAAAAAAACCCAGCAGGGATTTCTATAAAACTGAAAGCTAATTCTAAAATTTGTGTCAAAAAGCAAACTGTTTGGAAAGTTTAAAAGTTAGAGGACTTATATTACTAAATATCAAAATTTACTAGAAAACTACAATGTATACTACATGGCATGGTAATTATTGAGTGCTAGGACAGACATACATGACAGGTTCTCTGTGGACCTAAAGTCCAACATACTACAGTAAGCCATGTGAATGTGGTCTCTCTCTCTCTCCCCAAAACATCTCCTGGCCTTTCACCTCTCCACCTACATTTTGAGAGTACTGTGTGCAGCTTCTCTGCAAGCGGATCTGAACTCCAGCATCACTACCCTCAAATTTGGGGCCATTATGTAAATAAAGCAAGGGTGATTTAAACACAGCACCATAATAACTCCAACCACAGATCTAAAAACTGTGATAGTTACTATTATCGTACATGCAACTTAAAAGTTATGAGGTACTTATGTCTGAAATTTTCCATTTCATATTTTCAGAGCAATTAATCAGTGAGAATGAAACCAGATGTAGGGGGTGGGGGCCTACTATACACAGACCAATGGGACAGCAATGTCCAGAAATCAGTCTACATACTTAGAATCAACCGATTTTTTTTTTTTTTTTTTGCCAGTCCTGGGCCTTGGACTCAGGGCCTGAGCACTGTCCCTGGCTTCTTCCCGCTCAAGGCTAGTACTCTGCCACTTGAGCCACAGCGCCGCTTCTGGCCGTTTTCTGTATATGTGGTGCTGGGGAATCGAACCTAGGGCCTCGGGTATCCGAGGCAGGCACTCTTGCCACTAGGCTATATCCCCAGCCCCAATCAACCGATTTTTAACCAAGTTGATAGACAGGTTACTTCATTGGGAAAAGGATACTCTTTTGTAAAATAGTGCTGTACAAGTCATTCTTCCCCACCAAAAAAAAAAAAAAAGAGACAGAGAGAGAGAATTTATACCCTCCTTATCACTATTCTGCCTCCCCAAAACTGACTCAATATAATCATGGACCTAAGTACAAAAGCCGAAATTATAAAACTTCTACACAAAAACAAAGAAGAAAATCTTAGTGACCTAGTGTTAGGGACTTACTAAATAGGATACCAAGTTTGGGCAGGGTAGTATATGCCTATAATCCTAGTATTAGGAAGCTGAGGTAAGAGGATCACAATTTCAAGGTCTTCTGGGTGCCAGTAGCGTATGCCTGTAATCCTAGCTACCCAGGAAGCTGAGATCTGAAGATCACAGTACAGAGTAATTCCAGACGGCAAAGTATGTGAGACTCATTTCCAATTAACCACCCAAATGCCCAAAGTAGAGCTGTGGTTCAAGTACTGAAGCATTACCCTTGAGCAAAAGAGCTCAGGATAGCACCTGGACTGAGTTTAAGCCCAGGTCAGCCTGAGCTACAATGAAATCCTATGAAATGAACACGAAGAATTTTTCAAAACACTTAACTCATGAAGGCTTATGGTGAAATAAGAAAATATCCTTCAATTCCCATTGCTCTGTCTTCTAAACCACCAGAAACAGCAATGATGTTTAACTAAATGCTGCCACCTGAAGAAATCTATTCCACCTCCCTATGCATCCTGCCTGACTTGTGGAGAACATAGTCTAAATAAAGCACCTACTTGACAACTCAGATCTATCCACTAGGAACAACGACGCTTCTTACCATAAGGCTGACACCAGATTGGAACAGCTCGTAGGGGTAGAGAATTCTTTCATAGTGGGACTTCAGAAGAGAGCCAGTTCCTTTTCCTGGTAGATATCCCAAGCGGCTCCCGACGTTAGACCATTTCTTTTCCTTGGTGACCATTTCAAATCCTCCTTCACTGGCAACGATCTGAAAAAAGCACACAGAGCCTCAGTGAAGGAACAAAGGTAGATTCCAGCATCATAACACTACGTCATGTTTGTTTAACATAAAAGCAATTCTAGGCTGAGATTTCAAATTTCCTTTCAACAAGTATATGGTAGTATTTAAAGAAGTAGACACAATGGTTTTGGAGATTTTAAACTCTAAAATTTGATCAATATTAGTGTCCTATCTCCAAAACAGGGTATTCAAATCTTTGAGACTCTGTTTTATCTGGCCGTTCCAAGTCCAGAAGGTCCTGAATCCAAGGGTACAATACTAACACCACAAATTAACCAATTTATATATTTTGTACAATTACACTGTGAGAAAACTATACATACACAGAAATACCACTCAGTATACTGGTTATTTTCAAGAGAGGATCTTGCTTTATGCAGCCTGGATTATGGGCCCTCCCATCTATGTGTCCCTTTGTTGCTGGAATGTGGGACTGTGCCATGTACCAGAGTAAAAAGATAACAGAGCATCTGGCAACTGTACAGTTATTACGGAGGTAAGGCACAATGAAGGCTGGAATGACATGATGTCATAGCGTAGAAATTTACAACGGCAAGAAGCTACAAGACTGGAGGAGTGGCTCAAGTGGTGGACCTCCAGCCTAGCAAGTGCACGTGTATTGTATGTGCACATGCGTGTTTTGCAGGGGTTGGGACCTGGCACTTCTACCAATGAGCTACACCCCACCCCCCTGCCCACTTTATATGTCAGGCACAAGCCTTACCTTGCTCAAAGCATAGAGGTCCAGTATTTTTCTTTCCACCACAGGTATCTTCAAATTAGATCCTTGAAGTTCCCAAAATTTTGCCAGTTGATCCAAGAAGTCCAGTCTCACTCTGGTCATTGCCTGATAGTAGACAAGTATAGAAATGAGAAGCAGAAACTTTTATATCTGAAAACAACTGAGCCTTAACCATAATAAAGATGTTCATTCCTATAAAGAAGCTCAAAGGTTTCATTACTGCTTAGTCTAAACACACAAGCACACACACATACAACACCTATACTACAGAGGCAAAATACTTCTAATAAGCTTTATTTACTCAGGCAGAGTTACTTTATTTATTTATTTATTTGGCCAGTCCTGGGCCTTGGACTCAAGGCCTGAACACTGTCCCTGGCTGCCACTTGAGCCACAGTGCCACTTCTGGCCATTTTCTGTATATGTGGTGCTGGGGAATTGAACCCAGGGCTTCAAGTATACGAGGCAAGCACTCTTTGCCACCAGGCCATATTCCCAGCCCCCCAGAGTTACTTTAATACATGTAAAAAATTCTCATAGGCAGCCAGGCCTGAAATCCTAGCTACTCAAGAGGCTGAAATCTGAAGATCACAGTTCAAAGCCAGCCTGAGCAGGAAAGCCCATGAAACTCTTATCACTAACTACTAAAAAAAAGTTGGAAGTGGAGCTGTGGCTCAAGTGATTGAATACTAACCTTGAACAACAACAACAAAAAGCTCAGGTACAGTGCCTAGGCCCTGGAGTTCAAGCCCCAGTACTAGCACAAAAATAACAACAAAAAGAAACCTTTTCATTAGCAACTAAACATTTGTAAGAGACTAACAGAAACAATCAACATCTCAGAAAATTAATGTTTTAGGGGAGCCTAAAGGAAACCAGGATGCTAGTGGCTCATGCCTGTAAATCCTAGCTACTCAAGAAGCTAAGATCTGAGAATCATATCTCCAATTAAACAGCAAAAATTGACAAGAGATGTGACTCAGCTGGTACAGACTTGGGGGAAAAAACAAACAAACCAAACCATTCACTATTAACCCATACTCTGGGCTCTGACATATGAGCTTCTGAAAGTTCTCTCCCTAGAGGCATAACACAAGGTGTCAGAAGAGGCTGCGCTGGGCTGCAGTCAACGGTAAAGTATTTGCTTAGCATGCATGACAAAAATTAGGAAGCAAAACTGGTGTCATGATACTCACCTCAAGTTCATTCAGGCGCTGGATTCTAGGTGTAAAACGGAAGGTTTTTACTTCACATGCAAAAGGAGGCTGCCAATCCTAGACAGAAAGATTTTTGTATGTGTGCAAGGAGTCCATTATTTATTCCCTTTAATAAGGGGTGAATTGCCACAAACTACAGCAACATCAGATTCGCATATATATATATATATAATGTATGTATATATATGTATGTCCTCATTTTTCACCATTACTTCAGGAAGCAGTCCTAAATCTCACCAGACCTGCTATTTACATTCCACAGTCATGCTTTCCAATGTTACTCAAGAAAAATGCAATGAGCTTACGTACCACAAATACCCAGTAAACCAAAAGAAAAAAATATTTATTTTAAAAAGGGTAAAGGTTAAACAGAAATATTTTTTAAAGTATTTAGGGTTTTTCTATACTTATAAGTATATTACAATCTATGTTAAACAAATGTTATGTTATGTTTGAAGGCCAGCTTCTGGGCACCCAAATATGTTCTTTTTTTGGGGGGCCAGTCCTGGGGCTTGGACTCAGAGCCTGAACACTGTCCCTGGCTTCTTTTTGCTCAAGGATAGCACTCTACCACTTGAAAGCCATAGCACCACTTCCACCTTTTTCTGTACATGTGGTACTGAGGAATCACATCCAGGGCTTCATGCATGTAAGGCAAGCACTCTACCACTAAGCCACGTTCCCAGCCCAGATATATTCTTTGAAAGGGAACGAATCCTGCGGGTAGCTCATATCTCTAATCCTAGCAATTTTGGAGGCCAAAAACAGGACAATCAATGGCCACAGACCAGCCTGCGTAGCAAAGTCCATGAGACCCTTTCTCAACACATACATAGTCAGGTACAGTGGTGTATTCCTGTCATCCTAAACTACTTAGGAGGCAGAGACTGGAGAACTGCAGTTCCAGGCCAGATGGGACAGAAAAGGTCACAAGACCCCATCACTGGATTCATGTGTTGCATGCCTGTTACCTCAGCACCTACAAGAAGTCTAAAATCAGCAGACTGTACTCCAGGAGCACACTTGGGCAGAAAGCAAAACCTTATCTTAAAAATAACTGTCAAAGGGCTGGGGATATAGCCTAGTGGCAAGAGTGCCTGCCTCGGATACATGAGGCCCTAGGTTCGATTCCCCAGCACCACATATACAGAAAACGGCCAGAAGCGGCGCTGTGGCTCAAGTGGCAGAGTACTAGCCTTGAGCGGGAAGAAGCCAGGGACAGTGCTCAGGCCCTGAGTCCAAGGCCCAGGACTGGCCAAAAAAAAAAAAAAAACTGTCAAAAACAGGGCTGGAGGGGCTGGGGAGATAGCCTAGTGGCAAGAGTGCCTGCCTCGGATACACGAGGCCCTAGGTTCGATTCCCCAGCACCACATATACAGAAAAACGGCCAGAAGCGGCACTGTGGCTCAAGTGGCAGAGTGCTAGCCTTGAGCGGGAAGAAGCCAGGGACAGTGCTCAGGCCCTGAGTCCAAGGCCCAGGACTGGCCAAAAAAAAAAAAAAAAAAAAACAAACAGGGCTGGAGGCATGGCTCAGTGGTAAAGCATCTGCTTAATAAGAAGCCCTGAGTTCAACCTTAAAAACCCCTACCCTTTATGGTAGGGGAAAGGTGGGAGAAAAATGAGGTAACAAGTTTGGTAAGAAATGTACTCACTGCCTTATGTATGAGACTCTAACCTCACTGTAACATCACTTTGACAATAAATAAGTTAATTGAAAAAATAAAAACATAACCCCACAACCAGTAAACAAACCAGTAGACCAACGGCACCTTCCAGATTGTGCTATAACTAAAAAGAGACCACATATTTCAAATAAGGTTATAAAGCCAGGTGTAGTGACTTATGTCTGCAATACTACCTATATAAGGAGGCTGGAATTTGGAGGACTGTGGTTCAAGACCATCAAAGGCAAACAGTTTCCAAGACTCCATTTCAATCAAAAACATAAAGCCATATATGGTGCAAACATGTAATTCCAGGCCTGGAGAAACTTGAGACAGGAAGAATCCAATTTCGTGGCCAGTCTGGGGGTACACAGTAATAATTATAACCTTTAAAAAGAAAGTATTGTAGCTAAAGGACCCTTGAATAGAATTTCTAACAAATAAATGCATTTGGAGTTAGATGAAAATAAAAGTTTTGAGAAAAACGTCAAGGCTTAAGATTTTGTAACTATTAAGGTGGTGGAGGAAGGAAAGTGGGGGTGGGGATGCCTATCTTCACAGCAACGACTCAGCACTTGGCTGGCAAATGATCATCTACACTCTTGAAGAGGCCTTCAGCAAACCTGTGCTGGACCGCAACAGCACAGTGGGAAGAGCAAAGAATGGACTCAAGAACATCAGGCACAAAACCCATTTTGCCACCTGCCCAAGGTAACACACCTAGTGTCTTAACTTACCTAGACTTGCCTGTCTGTAAAGCAAGAACCTTATTTACAGACTAGGCTTTTGAACAACCCCAAAGTGCCAAATCAACTCCTCTCTTAAGCTTTTCACTCGCTATAGTTCATATTACTGTGGCTGTTTGGTAGAGCAAACAATTTTTCAAAAGCAACACTGGTCACAGTGCCTGTTTCTCTCTGCTATTACTGGGCAATAAAGCACAATGTCTTAAGGAGCACTGTGTAAGGCAAAGGCTCAATCTTTCATCTGCATCTAGTCATCTGAAGCCTGGCACGGTGACACACAATCGTAATCCTAGCACTTGAGAAGGTGAGGCAGGAGGGTCACAAGTTTCAGGTCAGCCTGAACTACACAGTGAGACCCTGTCTTGACAACTCCAATGAAAAGTCCAAAACCTTCATATGCAGAAGCTGACCCCACTGTTAGTAAGGCCCAGAGATCTGCCCTTTAACAAATATCCAGTTGACCCTAACGCATGCTGTCCAGCAGTCTCGTGTGGAAAGAAAAAACCTTTTTTGACCTTGAGTCTATCAGCCAACCTCTTGTCATTAACTGTCTTTATCAAAGTATAATAGCTATTTAAAACAGTAATTATAATTAAGCAAGCTGGCACCAGTGGCTCAGGAGGCTGAGATCTGGGGATGGAGGTCCAAAGACAAACTGAGCACTAAAGACCATGAGACTCATCCAATTAACCACCAAACAGTGGGATGTGAAGCTGTGGCTCAAGCTGGTTGAGCCGTAGGTAACCTAGAATAGAAAAAGCTTAAGGGACAGTGGCTAGACCCAGAGTTCAAGCCCCAGAACACACACACACACACACACACACACACACACACACAGAGTTCTAATTAAACAACATGCAAGCAAGCCTACTTATTCATAATAATTACAGTTCTGGCATCTTTGCTCTTTAGTTCCTTATATCAAGATGTTTCAACAGGTTCTCCCTCCCATCTTCATTATTGACCAATTCTTCCTAAACCTCTAAACTTAAAAATAACAATTTCTTTATCCCCCGCCCCAGGCTGATCTTTCTCATTGCAGCAGTAATTATCTTGGGACTGTCTGGGATTGGGGGGGGGGTGGAGGAGAGGGGGGCGCACAAGAAAACTTGTGTCATCTTCCACCTTCCCCCCCACACCATTACCATTTAAGAAATTCTTGGGATGGAATGTAGCTCAGTGGCAAGGTGCTTGACTGGCAAGTGCAACATCCTAGGTTCAATCCCCAGTACTCAGAAAAGAAAAAGCCCCCCCCCTCAAAAAAAAAACTCTTGCTCCCGAGAGGCGGCCTGCAAACAACGGCTACGCAAAGCATTCGCGGGCCTGGACGTACACACCCCAAGGGCTGTACCTGAGGATAGGGCATGTATCAGACGCCTTTTGTTACTCTTGCCCCCCTATCCAGAGACATATCAGTGTGCAAGTGCTCCCCCTTAGGAAGGGCGCACCCCGCCCCCCACACACACATCATGAGACCCGTCCAGAGGACCTCAAGAAAATACTAAGCAAAGACAGCCGTGCCCAAATGGGAGCCCCAGGTGTTGAGAACTGAGGGAAGGGGGTCTCCAGGAAAAGGTCCTTCTGGAGAAGAGTCGGCGCCGAGGGCCCCCACACTGCTCCCGTCCTCTCCCCATCTTCCCATTCCCCCCCCCCACCCCACCCCCACTCCCGGGCTCCCACAGGGTACCTTGGGCGGCCGGATTTTGCAGATGCCGGTCTTCTCGGCCAGAGGCCGGATGCGGCCGATGAAGCTGAGCGGGTCGGTGAACTCCTCCCAGCTGGGCTCGAAGACCGGGCACTCCGGGGGCGGCACGAACTCCGCCGCGTAGCCCCCGGGCCCGACGCCCGCCATGGCAGTCCGGGCGTCCGGGGGCGGGGGGGGTGGTGAGGAGGAGGGGGTCCGCGCGCGTGAGGGGCGGTCACTGGAGAACGGAGGGCCGGGACCCGCCGCGCCCTCTCACCACCCCAGGCGCGGGCCGCGGCGCCTCATCCTCTGAGGAGAACCGCCACCCTCGGGGACCCGGAGCCGCCTCCCCCGGTCGTTTGTTATGGTTTCCTTCAGGGCTTTTCCTCTGCGAGCCAGGACTTTCCGGAAGTGAGAGTGCCTCCAGATCCCTCCGCCACGGCGTCCCGGAAGTGAGCGCACACCCCTCCCACGCGCAAATCCCTCCGCCACCGCCGGAAACAGAGTCCCTCCTCCGCGACGCCCTCCCTCGCCCCTCCTCGCCTTCCCAGAAGCCCGCGAGCGCCTCGTTTTCTGACCCTCCGACATGGTGCGCGGCCTGGCCATTCCGCACAGGCGAGCCGTGAGGGGAACCCACGGAGAGAAACACGGGGGGGGGGGCGGGGCGGGGAGCGGCCGGAAGCGGGCCCGGGCGAGGCGGGACTCCCGCGCGCTTCCGGCGCGGAGGAACGTGCGCGGCCTCCCAGAGCGGAGGCTCTGCTTCCGGCGTGGAGGCGCCACTTCCGGCGCCGGCCGACGGCTTCCCTTTTGTGCGCGTGTGCGGCCCGGGGACGCGCCTGGCCTGCGGCCCGCGGTGCGGCCTGGGCCCGGGCCCGGCCCTGGGTTTCCCGGGAGCCTGCCGCCCCCTGCCTGCGTCCGGCATTCCTCTCTCGGTGCTCCCTCGTTCCCCTGGACGGCCAGTACTGGACGAACGCCCTCCCCGGGCCGCGCTTGCACCTGCCGCTTCTCCCCGACAGCCTGGACTCGAACCCGTCCCTCTGAACCTCCCGCTCCTCCGCCCGCCGGCTCCCGAGTTGCCTCCACGTTGGTTGTCTAGCGATCGGCGACCGCTTTTGACTCCGGCCGGTTCCTGGGCACCACCCGCTAGAATAACCGTGTCTGTGTCCGCCGGTGCCGGAGCTTGATTTGAACTCAGGGCCCCGGGGAAGCTAGCTAGCTGTCCCTGAGCTTTGTCTACTGCAGAATGGCGCCCTGTCACTGGAGCCACACCTCCACTTCTGGGTTTATGCCGATGTAATTGGGATGAGAATCTCGTAGCCTTTCCTGCCCAGGGCTGGCTTTGAACCGCGATCTTCAGATGGCAGCCTCCTGCGAGAGCCACCTGCACTGGGCCAATTGGTTGCTAATGATCGAAAGCCTTAACAGGTTGTCCTGCATCCCCTGCGTCCTCCGCTTCCACAGTGGTTGCTGTAGGATCTGATGTCTAGGGAGTTGTTTGCTGAATCACTCCTAAGAGGATGGGTACGTTCACCTAATCAAAACCCAAAAAACAAGACTAGTCAACACTGGCTCTCACCTAGAATCTCAGCTAAGCATCAGGAGGATCATGGTTCAAGGCCAGCCAGGGTAAAAAAAAGTCCGGGACTCCTTCCATCCCCACGCATAAACTTGGCGTTGGCAATGTCACTTTATCATCATCCCAGCTACATGAAAAGCATCGCGAGGAAGTTCTTTGTCTAGACCAACCCAGGACAAATGAAGAGACCTTATGCAAAAAGTTCAAGCAAAGGGATTGGGGGGGGGGGCGGTGTGGAGGCGCATAGGTCAAGTGGTAAAGTGACTGCCTAGCAAATGTGAGGCCCTGAATTCAAACTCCAGTATTGGTTAAAAAAAAAAAAAGCATGAGTAAGATATTTTTTTTTGGCCAGTCCTAGGGCTTGAACTCAGGGCCTGAGCACTGCCCCTGGCTTCTTTTTGCTCAAGGCTAGCATTCTGCCACTTGAGCCACAGTGCCACTTCTGGCCATTTTCTATATATGTGGTGCTGGGGAATTGAACCCAGGGCCTCGTGTATACAAGTCAAGCACTCTTGCCACTAGGGCATATCCCCAGCCCTGGAAATAAAGATTCTTGATGGCTAGGAAGATGTTGATGATAAAGACAACGTGGCCAGAGAGAAGAGTTGGGAGGCCGGCCATTGCAGCTCTCATTCGGCTATCTTTAAGACCTACCCCACGAATAGTCCCCGGCTTTCATCTATCCGTCCAGCCCCTGTAGCTGGCTCTTCTGGAGAGGTGACCCGCATTGGGTTTGAACTTGCGCAGGGTGCCTCACACTCTTGGAAGGAGGAGGCAGGGACTGCTGCTGTAGGATGGAAACAGTGCGCTAATGGGCACTATAGAAATGGAAGTCGAGCACAGAACCCCAGAGTCGAGAAACTGGGCACCACCCCTGACCCATGATCCACGCCCCGGGAGTGCCTCAGCGTCCCGGGCCTGGCTGGAGCGTGTGCGCAGGAGGAAACTACAATTCCCGGCGGCCTCAGCGCGGCCCGACGCCCGGCGGAGGGAGGGACGGGGCGGGGCTTCCGCGCGAACGACCTTCCTATTGGCGCAGAGTCCCAACGGCCGTGCCAGCTCGCGAGCGATTGGCCCGGCGTGTGGCGCCGCGGAGCTTCCCGGTTTGAGTGTGGGGTTTTCGGTTGGGACTCGGCGCCGCGGAGTGAGTGGCGGGTTTTGGGGTGTCGAGGCAGGGGATCGGGGGTAGGGGTGGGGGAAGCAACCCGGGGTCGGGGTCTGGGGGAGACCCGGGGGGTGTTGAGGGGCCAGAATGAAGCGAAGCTGGGTCCCCGCATCCCCCCGCCCCACACTGCACTGGCCCTCGGTTTCCTCATTGGCAAACAAATGGGGGGGGGGGGGGTCAAAGGCCAGGAGGTGTGATTTAAATTTTAAAACAAATTTAAACCCTTTTGTTGTTGGTTTACTCTGTGTGTGTGTGTGTGTATGTGTGTGTGTATGTGTGTGTGTGCAAGAGAAAGAGGAGGGAAGGTATAACCTGTGTCTTCTCTTCCCGGCCCTTCATTAGGAGTTTCCATGTATTTGTTAGGTGTGAATAAGACAGCATGAACTTTACCCCGACACCCACCCCAGTCTGCAAAAAGTAAGATATGTGTTTTGTTTTTAAATTGCTTAAGACGCCGCAGCCTTAGTCCAAGACATAACGGGAGCTAGAAGGGTTCATGTTCAGTCTTGATTTGAACCATGGTAGATCTCATTTCTCTACTCTTACTCAGAATTTAGATTTTAAAAAAAATGGGCGAGGGGGGGGGGGACTGGGGATATGGCCTAGTGGCAAGAGAGCTCGCCTCCTATACATGAAGCCCTGGGTTCGATTCTCCAGCACCACATATCTAGAAAATGGCCAGAAGAGGCGCTGTGGCTCAAGTGGCAGAGTGCTAACCTTGAGCAAAAAGGAAGCCAGGGACAGTGCTCAGGCCCTGAGTCCAAGCCCCAGGACTGGCCAAAAAAAAAAAAGGAACAAACAGTACACCGTAGTGGAGTGCAAGGCTCATCCCGGGTCAGGGCCAGCCATGGGGCCACTGGCTCCCAGATTCTAGGGAGCAGCCAGCATTTGAACACATGCTCCCACTGCCGTCTCGGTTTTGTGGTTACAGGGTCGCCATCCTCCATTTACACGCTAGATTTATTTTTTAGTCTCTCACATGCATTGCATCCAGTTTTAAAGACAGTTTACAAGTGAGTTTGAACACGTACAAGCACTTTAGTCGCAAGCGCTTGAAGAACACCGCCCCCCCCCCCAACCTTCCATCTATGCGATTACAACGGGTTGCAGCTGTCCAGGGCCTGTAACGAAGACCTGCTTCCTGACTCCCCTTAGAACGACCATCGCCGCCCACCGCTGCGGCACCTGCTCGGAGTGCAGGAGCCCCCCCAGATGGAGGGCGATGGCGGACTCGATGGAGTCGACTCCCTTGCCTTCAACCAAAGACCGCCTGGCAGTCCTCTGCCCTTCCCAGGAGCTCCTGGAGTATTATCAGAAGAAGATGGCGGCGTGTGAGATGGAAAACGAGGACCTCCTGCGGAAGCTGGAGCTCTACAAGGAAGTTTGTGAAGGGCAGGTAAAAGCAGTCCAGGTGCCGCGGTCTCCGCCTCCCAAGCAGCCCAAGTCTAGACACCACAGCTTCTCTCTGCCATTAGCGGCGCACACACTTGCAGCTATTCCTTCCTTGCCAGCTGGCTACCGGTCAGCATCCTTCTTGCCTCCGTAGCTTCTTTTCTGATTGCTTTGGGGGGGTTCGCACTCGGGTCCCTCATGCATGTGAGGCAGGTGCTCTGTCTGCCACCGAGTCACACCTCTGGCCCTTCTTTTGGCATTGCTGACTCACAGCCTGGATAACCATGCAGGGGGAGAGGAGGTTGTCCTGTGGGTAATAGGGTGTGAGTAGCTTCTCTGGCCCCTGCCCACTAGATTGGGCCACCAATCGAGTGTCACCAGGCATCACCTGGTGTTTCTTGGGCAGGCTGGGGAGAGCTAGAGGTCAAGGTGAGAGCCAGAAAGGCCCTTCACGTTCTAGAACAAGCTGATGTGGCCTGTTTGGCCACACTCTCAATCACCGCCCAGCAGTTTTCTACCTAAGTGGGTAGGGGCTGGGTCCTTGTCCAACTCTCTCCCTCAGGTCTGCGGCCCGCAGCCTATCTTAGAGCTCTGTCAGCCCAGATCGGGCTTCTACTCCCACAGGAAGGAGGGGCTCACAAATGTGAACTCCCTTCTTGCCTGTCCACACGGTAATCTACAGCTCTGTCTCTGTCACCTGATGGAACTCAAGGCCTCAAGCAAGCTAAGCATGTGCTCTGCAACTGAGCCACACCCCAGCTCATCCTTCAGCTCAAGTCCAGGGCTGAGGGTGTGGTAAACTGCCTAATAAGCCCAAGGCCCTGAGCCCAGACCCCTGGTACCACAGTAATAATAATAATAATTTGAAAACAGCCAAGCACTGGTGGCTCACACCTGTCATCCTAACGACTCAGGAGGCTGAGATCTGAGGATCGCAGTTGGAAGCCAGCCCGGGCAGTCTTTTGTGAGATTCTTATCTCCAATGAACCACCACAAAATCTGGAAGTGGAGCTGTGGCTCCGGTAGTAGAGTTCTAGCCTTGAGTGAAAGAGCCAAAAGACCAGGCCCTGATTCGAGCCCCAGTACCTGTACACAGACACACACACGCACACAATTAGAAACTACACATCCCGGTTGAATTCTGATTAGTGAACCTGGATCTTGAGACTATTTCCATACCAATGGACTTCTCCATGCTCCTTTGAGCCCCAGGATTTTCTCATACTCACACACACACACACACACACTGGTTTCTTGCAGCACAAGCTCGACTGGGATTTGCAGCAGAGGGAGGAAGAAATTGCCGAGTTGCAGAAAGCCCTGAGCGACATGCAGGTGTGCCTCTTCCAGGAACGGGAGCACGTTTTACGCCTCTACTCCGAAAACGACCGGCTGAGAATCAGGTATAATGCAGAAGAAGGGACAGGTCAGAGGAACAAGTCTAAATGACACTGCAGGCGGTAGCCCCGTCCCCAGGTTCTGTCCCCCGGGAAGCAGACTGAGCCGGAGCTCTGCCTGCATGCAGGACAGTAACCGGGAGGCTTCCAGGGCAAGCCCCTGTGAGCAGACTTCTCTGGGCACGGGACACGTACGAGGATTACGACCGCCCTTCAGTGGTGACGGGGGCCGAAGTGCCTTTGAGAGGCAGAGCCTTTGCTCTTCCCCATACCGCCCAGCGGTGGGGTTCAGGCGGCTCTCGTGGGCAGAGCCCAGACTTCGCAGCGGAGGCCCTGGGTCCGGCGCTGCCCTCGGGAAGGGCTCCGCTCGTTGGCGACACACTGCTCTCTGCTTCTCTGAGTCTGTGACGCCCGAGGAGCAGAACCGTGCGGTCCTTTGAGTCTTAGCCTCGTGCCAGGTTTCACCCATGCTCAGCAAGTGGCAAATAGCTTTTTTTTTTCTTTTCTTTCTTTTTTTTGGGTAGCAGGGAGCAGTATTGAGGCTGATCTCAAGGCCTCACATCGTCCCTTCACTTTTACTCAAAGCTGGTGTTCTTCCACTTGAACCATACCCTACGCCTCCACTTGTGGGTTTTATTTTTTTACGTACCAGTCCTGGAGTTTGAACTCGGGGCCTGGGCGCCATCCCAAACTCAAGGCTGGCACTCAACCCCTTGAACCACAGCTCCACTTCCAGCCTCCCGGTGGCTCATTGGGAAGAAGAATGTCACTTTCCTGCCTGGGCTGGCTTCACGCCGTGACCCCCCCAGATCCCGAGTGGTCAGGGTGACGGACATGAGCCCCCAGTGCCCAGCCCCGGGCCAGTTGCAATTCGAGGTCGCTGCGGCCTGACGATTTGTCAGAGGGGAGCTCCTGTCAAAGGAGAGGGGTGTGTCTGCGTGTGCGTGGCACGTGACGTGCACTTGCTTCCCGTGAGCACGGCAGGGAGCTGGAAGACAAGAAGAAGATCCAGAGCCTGCTGGCCCTCGTGGGAACGGACAGCGGGGAAGTGACGTACTTCTACAAGGAGCCGCCCCACAAGGTGAGTGCAGCCGGCACGCAGGGCGAGCCCGGAGTCAGACGGCCCCGACGGCACCGAGCGCGCCCAGCCGTCCCCTCCCCACTCTGACCTCCATCCCACTATGTAGAACTAGAACACCAAACGGCCTCGGGGGGGGGGGGGGGGGGGGGAGCGCTCACCTAGCCTGCGGGAGGGCCGAGTTCATGGCCAGCACCACAGAAGAAGAAAACAAAGCGAAAGCGTAAAGGGGCCAGTGCCAGACGGTCACAGACAAGAGGCCGACCGCGAGGAGAACGTCTCCGTGTGGAGTCCACGTTTAAAACCTTATTTATACTGACGACACACGTGTAAACACACTCGAAGACAGGGACCCATTATACAGAAGTGCCCTCTAACTCTAAACCCCAGGCAAACCGTTACTAATAGGCATGTGTACATCTAGCTTTCTACTCAGAAATATTTGCACATCTATATCTGTGTGTGTGTGCGCGCGTGAGAGTATGCAGACCAGGCTGGCCTTGAATCCCAGGTCCTCCTGACTCCCCAAACCCTGAGGTTTGGGGGGTGTGCCACCACACCCAGGCAATTGTTCACTTTCATAAAGGGTTTCAGTAGGTTTTTTTGTGCGTGTGTATTTTCCATAACTGGTAAAGAACACTTTCCACAGGCATTTTATAAAGGGCCTTGCGACATTTCTTTAACGTAGTTATGTATTTAGTGTATTTCTACTTAATACGTTTTAGTAGTGCATATTAAGTATATTCCAAATATATTAAGTGTATGTAATATGTGTTAAATGGTAAATACATTTAAGTGCTTAATATATTTAATGTATTTATTTTCATGCACGCGTGCCCATCCTGGGGCTTGAATTCAGGGCCCAGACGGACACTGTCCCTTAGCATTTTTTACTCAAGCCAAGCACTCTTACCACATGAGCCCCAGCTCCACTTCTGGCTTTTCTGGGAGGACTTTCCTGCCCAGGCTGGCTTCGAACCTCCATCCTCAGATCTCAGCCTCCTGAGCATGCGGGATGACGGGCATGAGCCACCAGTGAACTATGTCCTCACTCGCGTCCTCAGCACGGGCTTCTACCCAGCCAGCCGCAGCTCTGCCCACACAGCCCACGGCCCGCCCCCTGGCTGGGTGCACGCGTTCATGCTTTGGATTTTGCCAACACCTCACCCTTCCTTACCGCTTCAGGTCACCATTCCCCAGAAGACCGTCCAGCCTGTGGGGGCACAGGAGCCGGGGCGGCCCTCCTCCTGCAAAGCAGGTAACCAGCCGCAGCACCCTCACCCCGGACAGACAGACTCCCTCCCACGCCGCCCAGCCTCTGGCGCCCCCAGCTCCCCCAGGCCACGCGGGAAATTCAGTGCTGTGTAGCGCTGGCTCTCTTTGCTCGTGATTGTTGTTTTAGGGTCGCTGTCCCTTTCTTACTGACACAGCGATGGCACGCGTCCGTGGGGTGCAGACAGCACTTAGGTATTAGTTACACGGAGTCAGGAGAGCAGTGTCCCCGACAGTGAACGTATCCGCTACCGTACCCACGCGCCTTCGTTTCTTCTGTTTTGCTTTCCTCCATTTTGCTTGACTCAGGTTGACTTGATTTCACTTCACTTGGTTTCGTTTCGCTTCAGAGACTCATCGCAGGCTGTCTGCTGGTGGTTTTCAAATAGGCATCTCTCGTTCATTCTTTAGCGTGCGTGTGCGCGTGCGCACTCAGGGCCTGGGCCTGGGCGCCGTCCCTGAGCTCTTTGGCCCAAGGTTGTAGCACTTGAGCCGCAGTGCCACTTCCGGGGTTCCGGTGGTTAGTTGGGGTTCTTCCTCCATCTTCCTCCTCATTGCTGCCACCCTCAGGTTGCATACATCGAATGCCATGGCTGCATGTGAATGCCCTCCCTCCCTCCCTCCCTTCCTCCCTCCCTCCCTGTGTGCCTTTCCACCTCCCCCCCACCCCCGCTTGATTCTTTTTGGAGACTGTAGACCCAACTTGATTGACCCGCTCAAGGTCCACGCGATTATCTGGAGGAAATCCTGGGATAATTAGGTTGAATACTTAGCTGTACGTTGTCCCTGTCTCCTCTGCCTATGCGCTTGGTGCTGGCCCTTGAGCAGCAGAGAGAAAAGCTGAGGGAAGTTCCTGACGAGGTTTTGTTTTGCATTTCAGACCCTAAAATAAGCAGGAAAAGAGCCGCGTTGAGAGAAAAGGAAGACGGTTCCGAGCACCACCCGCGGGACACGGACACGCTGGCCCTGCAGGTGACAGTGTCCCCCACACCTGCTTCCGGGCAGGACCGTGGCACGCGACCCAGGAAGTGGAGGCCCCTGGCTTCTAAGCGCTTAGGTTGTAAAACCCTGAGTTCTCTGCGAACGTTCTAGAAGGGCTTCTCCCAATCTGCAGCCCACCACATTGTCCTCAAGTGGGCGTTTGCCTGGTAGTCACGCTGACAGATGGCCCTGGTCGGAACACGGGTTGTCAGACCCGGGACAGCAGCCAATCGCATCCTGTCTTCCTGGCCTCGGTAGCGCACCTGGGTCGAGATGTTTTCACCCAGTTGCACTGACGTTTCTGTGGCTTGGGTGTGCTGGTTTCCACAGCAGGTTCTACCTTGGGCCTCTCTCTCTAGGGTCATGACAGCAAAAGGAAATGCTCTTGCCATTGCATTGATGTACAGGGGTTGGGGCTTGAACTCAGGGCCTCAAGCTCTGCCTCCAGCTTACATGTTCATTTTGCTGTACGTTTTGAAACCCCAGAACTGAAAAGCGTCATCCTGTTCCTGTGTGCATGAGGTTGTCTTCGATGGCCGCCAGTCCCCAAGGGGCGAAAGGGAGTCCAGGACAGGCCTGGGGGGCGGGGGGCGGGGGGGAGGAGACTTTGCCACCGTCCCCCTGTGATGTAGATTCAGAGCCGAGTGGCCGTCCCGCCACGCTTTGGGGCCGGCCGTGGGCCTGGGGCCGCGGGCCGCGGTGGAGGCGGGAGCGAGTGGCGCCCCCTGTCGGCCTGTGTAGGTAGAAGCGCTGCAGGCGCAGCTGGAGGAGCAGACCAGGCTGTCCCGGGAGCAGGTGCACAGCCTGATGGAGGACCGGAGGATCCACCTGGAGGAGATCCAGGTTCAGCAGCAGCGGAACCAGCACAGGATCAAGGAGCTCACGAGGAGGTGAGCCCGGACGACCACGCCCACCCCCCCCACCCCCTCGCCACGCGCCTCCAGCCCTCAGCCTTCCCCGCCTTCCCGCGGGAGCCCCGCCTCGAGGTCCTCGCTGGACTTCCCGGCCCAGGCTGGCCTCGGGCTGGCAGGCGTGCGGCCCGAACATCCCCGTGTCCGCCTCTGCCCCCCTCCCCCCACCCCCAGCCTCCACCACACGCAGGAGCTGCTGTACGAGAGCACCAAAGACTTCTTACAGCTGCGGTGTGACAGCCAGAGCAAAGAGCAGTCGTGGATGCTGGAGAAGGACCACCTGGTGTCGGAGCTCAGGCAGTGCCGGGGGCAGGGCAGGAAGAAGGAGGACAGGAGCGGACGGGCCCTGCCGGCCTTCCACGAGACGCACCCCACCCAGCACGAGTACCTGAAGGTAACGGCCCTCGTCTTCCTGGAAGCGAAGCCCGCGCGCTCGTGCGCGGGGAGTAAGTGCCGCGACGGCTGCTGGGTATTATTGGCAGTGCCACACGTGCATGCGTGCATGCATGCACTCCTTCACTCCCTCCGTGGGCCCGCTCGGGGCCAGCGGCTCACCCCTGCCACCCCAGCTGCCAAGGAGATGCGGGATGTGGAGGACCTGGTGCCAAGCCGGCCCAGGCAGGAAAGTCCGTGAGACTCTGAAGTCCACCAGCCACCAGAAAGCCAGAGGTGGAGCTGTGGCTCAGGTGGCAGAGCACTGGGCTTGAGCAGAAAGCTAAGGGCTAGCATCCGGGCCCCGAGTTCAAGCCCCAGTACGAGCATCAGTTTCTAGTAGTGTACCTGGGGACAAGGGCTGAGAG
The DNA here is from genome assembly GCF_023159225.1 of Perognathus longimembris pacificus. Classification (NCBI taxonomy): domain Eukaryota; kingdom Metazoa; phylum Chordata; class Mammalia; order Rodentia; family Heteromyidae; genus Perognathus; species Perognathus longimembris. Next base: position 7,679,166 of record NC_063187.1, read on the forward strand.
AAGAGTCTGGAAATAGGTTTCCACGCCTTCTCCAGAGTTCTCTGCCACACTCTTTCTCTTCCTTTCCTTCTGCCAGTCCTGGGGCTCGAACTCGGGGCCTAGGCACTGTGTGAGCTTTTTGCTCTGCCGCTGAGCCGCCTCCCCGGGGCTTAGCACGCCTCCCCGCTGCCGCCTCCCTCATCCCCGCGGCCCTTTGTCCCTTTGTCCCGCAGTCCCTGAAGGACAAGTTAGTACAGGAGCAGAAGCTGTCCGCCATGTACCAGGAGCAGTGCATTTCCCTGGAGGAGGAGCTCGCCCGCATTCGGGAGGAGGAGGGCGCCAGGAGGGAGATTTTCAAGGCAGGAGAGGCTCTACCTGGTGGGGTGGGAGGGTGGGGGGGGGCAGCCGCACCCCTGCCTGCCAGTGGATCCCCTCCCCTCCCTCCAGCTCACCCACCCCGTTGCCCCGTCAGGACCGCTCGCACAAGATGGGGAAGCGCTTGCAGATGATGACCAAACGCTACGAGGCCCTGGAGCACCGGCGCGCCCTGGAGGTGGAGGGCTTCAAGACCGACATCCGGGGCCTCCGGCAGAAGCTCAAAGACCTGGAGCAGATGCTCTACAGGGTAGGAGCTGGACCCCAGGACCGCCGGGAGGGCCGGGCGGAGACGCAGGGCTCCCCAGAAGAGCCCCGGGCACCCCGAGAAGCCCCCCCACCCTGAAAATCAGTTTAGGTGCCCTCCCATAAGCGCAGGCAAAAAACAAAGGGAGTGACGAATACGTGTGTCTAGGCCTGGCACCAGTGACTCACGCCTGTAATCCTAGATGGAGTCCAGAGCCAGCCCAGGCAGGAAGGGCCATGAGACCCTTAGCTCCGATGAGCCACAGCACGTGGGAAGTGGAGCCGTGGCTCAGGTGGTAGAGCGCCAGCCATGAGTGAGAAAGCTCAGGGACAGCACCCAGGCCCCGAGTTCAAATTTCCCAGGACCGGCACACACCCCAAGTCCTTCCGAGCAAACCTGGGAGTTGTGGTTCCGTGTCACCTTGGGACCCCTTGCCGACATCCGGGGTCCCCCGCAAAGCCCAGTGGTGGCCGAGCATGGCAAGGTCCGTTTGGGGAGAGCCGCGCCCCCGCTGTTTCCGCGGTCTCTCTGGTAGCCATTGCCGCCTGCTTACCGACGCCCACCTGCAGGCTCCTCCCCCGACGGCAGGGCGGGGACGCGCCTGCCTTCTCCCACGCTCCCTCCGTCACCGAGTGCGTGACGGTGGCCGGAGGCGACCCTCGGATCGCGCCCGCCTGGCGGTGCCCGGCACCAGGCCGCGCTCAGCCCGTGCCCCCTCCCCCTCCCCCCACTCCGCAGGCCACCCTGAGCACCCAGGCCAACAAGGACCTGGCCATGCTCTGCGAGGTCCGCAGCAGCAACCGGCGGGCGCACAAGATCCAAGGGGAGCTGCGGAACCTCAAGTCCAAAGTATTCGGGCTGGAGAACCAGCTGAGGCTCTGCTGACCCGGGCGGGCCCCGCCGACCACGCCCAGGCCCCGCCCAGGCCCCCGGCAGGCGGAGAGCTGGGCGGGGGCTCGCCGGGGTGACACCCTACCTGTCATTTCACTGTCCTACCGTAGCCTTGTTTGGGGGGTGGGGGTGGGGGCCCGGGTTATTTATCATTTCTCTCAGATGTTTTGACTTTTTATGTCTTTAAAACGATGGTGAAACTGAGGAAGAACCGTCTTGGCCGTGAGCTTGGCCGGGGTCAGTGGGCAGGACACTTGGGGGGGGGGGGTAGTGGGGCAAAGGCCACGCTGCCCATCAGCCGGGCAGCTCCTGTCGCGAGCCTGCCCCGGGCGGCCACCAGGGGGCACCAGACACCCCGCCCTGGGGCCCGGCCTCAGCCCAGAGCCCAGGCACGGGGACCCTTGTGTGAAAAAGTTTGACATTTTATCCATGTTTGTTTGTGGTTTTTTTTTTGGTTTTTTTTTTGGTTTTTTTTTTGGCCAGTCCTGGGCCTTGGACTCAGGGTCCGAGTACCGAGCCACAGCGCCGCTTCTGGCCGTTTTCTGTATATGTGGTGCTGGGGAATCGAACCTAGGGCCTCGTGTATCCGAGGCAGGCACTCTTGCCACTAGGCTATATCCCCAGCCCCATGTTTGTTTGTTTTAATCTGTGTGTTTCAAGTGAACTATTTTCAATAAAGGATGTGGTTAAGAGTCTGTAACTTTCCCCAAATGAGCTCGGGGAACACTTTGTAACAACTCGCCCGTCCCTCCGTGCCCTGGGGCTGCATAGCTGGGTTTATTCCGGGAAGCGCCTCGAGGTCAGCAGCAGGATGGGGGACACACACACGCACACACGCACACGCAGCCACAACCTTGCGGTGTGTGAGACAAACGTTTGGCTGAGCGAGGTGACACATGCCTCCCATCCCAGCACAGGAGGCCCCCCCCCCCCCCCGCGATGACAGATGTGCACCCCACATCCAGCTTCCCCTGGGGAGACCGAGTCTCTGGGGTTTTCTGCCTGGGCCGGCCTTGAACCACGATCCTCCCGTTGTTGGCCTCCTAAGGAGCTAGGATGACGGCCGTGAGCCACCAGCGCCCAGCTTTGCCTCCTCTGCCTCCCTCTACCTGTGAACCCGACTGCAACCGTAATAAACAGCAGCTCCCCCTCGGCCCACCCCTGCCCGCCCCTGCCCGCCCGCCGGTCACCCCGCCAGCTAGCCACGGCACCGCCGGCTCCGATCGGTACCAGGGCAGTACGGCCCCTGCTGGCTGCCGCGAGCCTTTTAATTGGCAAGCTTGCCTTGACATTGAGAGAGGGCAATTAAATATTAAACGGGGACCCAGATTTCTAAGGAGGTCTGTGCGTTATCATCATGTAGATCTCGCTTGGTCCTGGCTCAGCCATCGGGGCAGAAGCACGGTGACGTCTGGGCTTCCGCCCAGGACGCCGGCCCTCCTCCTGGCCCCCCCTCAGGTGAGAGTCCAGGCCGCCTGCCCCCTGATAAGCCCTGCAGAGAATAGCTCCCTTCCCATTTGCCTTCCCGTCAAAGCCTTGAGCTCCTCCAGTTCCGCATCCTCGGCCAGTTTCACCTCCAGTCGGCTGTCGGTCCTGGGGCTTGAACTCAGGACCTGGGCACTGTCCCTGAATGGCTTTTGCTCCAGGCTGGCGCTCTACCACGTGAGCCACGGGGCCACTTCCAGTTTCCTGCTGGCTCAGTGGACGTGAGAGTCTCACGGACTCTCCTGCCCGGGCTGCCTTCGGACTCCATCCTCCGGTCTCAGCCTCCTGAGTAGCTGGGATGACAGGCGGGAGCCGCCCCTGCCCAGGTCCGAAGTTGTAGCCACAAGCCACCGGTGTCCTCTCCTTATTCCCTGGAGCTGAGCGTAGTGGCAGACACCTGTAATCCCAGCTCCCGGTGCAGTGTCAGATGCAATCCCAGGCCAGGCCATGGTAGCCGGGAGACCCCGGCTCAAAGCAGCAAATGCCACACACAAAGGACCGGGGCAGAGCTCGAGTGTCCCTCATCGGCCTGGCACACGCAGGGTTCTGGCTTTCGTCCCCCGGCCCTACCACCGAGTAAAGAGAAACCCTGTGGGCTTGCTTTCCCCGAGAACGGCGCGTGTAATTGAAGCGAAACCTACCCCCCTTTTCCCGTCTAGACAGCCAAGGTAATGGGGCTCAGAGATAAGGAGATCTGAGCGCACGGGGGAGGCGGGTGGCCAGCCTTTGTGAGGCCGGGCTCAAGCCTCCTCAGGGTTCACTCGGAACCTGTCAAAGAGAAGCTCTGGAGCCTGAAGCGAGGCGATTGCTTGAGCAACCCCCCCCCCCCACCCCGAGTGTGAGACCAGCTGGATATCAGCAAGATAAAAAGACCTGGCCTCACATCAGCTTACTCCAGAGGCAGAGATCAAGAGGATCAAGGTTCGAGGCCAGCCTGGGCAAAAAGGAAATAAGACAGACACACACACCCATCTCTCAATCAATAAGCGCTGGCTGGAGGCATGGCTCAAGTGGTAGCAGGCCTGCCCAGCAAAGAACAAGGCCCTGAGTTCAAACCCCCATAACCACCCCCCAAAAGATTTTTGTTAAAAATAACACCAAGTTGTACTTGTCCTTCCAACCGTAAAGCTGGCGACTGCCCGGTGGTACAGGCGGCTGGAGGGGCTGGGGCGGTGGGCTTGCTCGGAGGGGAGGGAGCCGGGCAGCGTGGCTCTGAACCCCGCCTCGCGGGGCTTCCCCAGGGCCTCCCCGAATTCCAGGGAGCCATCTGGATACACTGGGCATTTTTGTTTTCTCCCCTCCATCGCCAGCCAGCCGGGGTGGCGGCCACCGACTCAAAGGCCAGTCTGTTCTGGGAGAGGACGGTGTGGGCCCCAGCCAGACCCCCAGCAGCCATACTTAGATAACACCGCCAGGCCCGCCCGGGAAACCTGAGCCCCAGCCCCATCATCAAGGGGGGGGGGGGGCGGCTGCAACCCGAGCCCGGCTTTCCAGATAGGAGATCTCGCAGTGATTGAGGAGCAGGCGGCAGGCTGGGGTTCCCTGGCCCGCCTGCACCTCCAAACCCACACAAAGAAGGGTTTCACCAAGTCTGTCTGGGGGCTTGGCCGCCGGCGCTGGTGGGTGGCTCTGCGCACATACGCCAGGCTTCTAGATCACTGTTCTTCCCCGCAAAGCCCTAAGGTGGGTTAGTAGAGCTGAGTGCAGGGCCTGGTGCCTGAGGAGAAACTTCCGTACCCCAGTTCTCTCTATTTCTCTCTCTCTTTCTCTCTTTCTCTGTCACTCTCTGTCTTTCTCTGTCTCCACCCCCACCCCCCCCACTCCCGTCCCTCTCTCTCTCCATGCTGGCCAGGACCTCGTACGCGCTAGGTAAGCATTCTACCACTGAGCCATACCCTGTGTGATCAGGGGAAGGCACCCTTCCATGAGCAACTACAGAGCACCAGAGCCTCACGGGGATGGAGAATGAACCCAGGGCCCCTGTATCCCAGCGTCTCGTTGAACGGTAGTAAGAAACATTCAGTGATCCAGGCGTGGTAGCACACCCCTGCAATCCCAGCTTCTCCGGAGAAAGGACCCCGGGGGGAGGGGGAGTGCTGTGGAACTCCAACGGTACAGCATATAAAGCCGTGAGCTCATGCCCCTCACCACCTTCTGGGGGGGGGTGACCCCCATAGTAACCAACTCTGCAGAAAGATTTGGAGGCGTGGACTCAGGGAAGGAAGGACAGGGATAAAGATCCTCCCTGGAGTGAAGAGCGGGGAGCAGGGGATGCTGCCTGGGACGGGGGAGCCCCTCCCCCCTGCAAAGAGGAGAGTCACACGGTTGAGCTCACAAGCGCAAGGCCCCGAGTTCAAATCCCAGTGCGACTCTCTCCCTCCACCAAACAAGACAACGCACCGGATCCAAGGGCTGGGCTGAGGCTCGGTCGTGGAGCGCTTGCAGAGGGGGCCCAAGGCCTCGCCTGGGTTTCTTCTCCACCGCCGACCAGGAAAAGGAAATCAACAACAGAAATCACTGCACCGGGCAGCGGCGGCTCACGGCGCCCGCCCGTCATCCCGGCGACTCGGGAGGCTGAGATCGGAGGACCACGGCTCGAAGTCAGCCCGGGCGGAAAGGTCCCTGAGACGCTTATCTCCGCCCACCCAGGAAAAGCTGGAAGTAAAGGGTGCAGAAAAGCCACGAGAGGGCCTGCGGCCCTGAGTTCAAGCCTCAGTACTGGCACAAAGAAAGGAAGAAAACCCATTGGATCTCGGGTGTGAAGTTAGAACTCCTCCACGAAGCCCAGCCCCTTTCCTCCCCGTGATATGAGCCAGGGACACCGATGGCTTGCGGCAATGGTTTGCACACACACACACACACACTGTAGGCACATGAGCACACGTGTGTGCACGGACACACACACATGCAAATGTGCAACACGTGCGCATGCACGTACAACCCCACTCCATGCCCACACAAGCACACCTGCTTCGGAGCACACAGCCACACACCCACATCCGCATGTGCACCCGTGTGTGTGCGCGTGGGCATACGCTCACGTGTGTGTGTGCGTGCACACACGTGTGGAAGAGCAGGCTGGCCACGGGGAAGGCCTCTGAGCACCAGCGGGCTAAAGACCCGGATCCAGGCTCTCTGACCTTCAGGTCACCTTGAAGAAGCCCAGGCTGGCCAAGCCTTGGCTGCTCCCAGCTGGGTCACCTCCAACTGCTGACTGGCAGCCCCTGCCTGGCCCCGCCACACCTGCAGGTGAGGGAAGGCTCGGAACGCGTCCCACATCCCCTAGGGGGACGGCTCAGAGACGGTGACCCCGGCTGCCGTCACACCACCGTCCTCTGGATTTGCCTGCTGAGGGTCTGCCGGGTGTTTGCTCCAGAAAGACCCCCCCACCCCCAACCACCAGGGGCCACCCACGGCCCCCACGCCCTCCCCCAGAGTCTCCATGCGCAAGGTGGAGACAGCACTTCCCAAGAGGAAGGCTTACTCATCGCTGGGACAGAACTACAGCTTTGTTTTGCCCTCTCCCACCCTCCCTCCACGTCCTTTCCCTTCCTTAGGTAAGCACTCTACCACCTGAGCCTCCCTCCCTCCTCCCCTCCCCCCCACCTTCTTTCCTGCCTTGCTTTCTTTGCTTTGTCCCTTTAGTCCACAGAACCAGGTCCTGTAGCCCAGGCCATCCTGGAACCTCCGATCTCATTTCTCAGTCAGAGCAAACGCTCAAGACTCATCTGAACGCACAAGCAAAAAGCAAGAAGGACTGGGGTGTGGCTCAAGTGGTAGAATGCTTGCCAGCCAAGACCCCGAGTTCAAACCCCAAGACCATCAAAGGAAGTAAAGAAGAAGTTTTGCTGGGCCCGGCGAGCCTAACCCATTTTGGCTTGAATGGGTTTCCCCCGGTCGACGTGAGGATGGAAAGTGTTTGGGAAGTTCCAGAAGTCGCTAAATGTTGGAGCAGATATGTAGACAGATAAGAGAATTTTATGATGGTTGGGGGTCAGGGTGGGCTGGAGGAGGGGGCAGCATTTGGGAAGAATGACAACAGTCTAGTAGACCTTTGGGGACCTTGAGCTTCTGACTAATACTGGAAGCAGGAAGAAGGAAATCAAGGCACTCAGTCCTGCCGACTTCAGTCTGGGACATACATCTGCATGCTCAGCACCTGATTTGAAAACATCTGGGAACACTTTCGACCTTTCCCCTTCTTCTCCAGGAACTAGAGTGGAAAAATCAGTCCTTTCCCGGATGAGTGACTGCAAGCACTTGGGACAGTTCCCTCTCGCTCGCTGCCCCTCTGGACTTGGATTATCTCATTTAAACCAGCCAGTACTGCTCTACCGGCCCAAAGGCCAGGGCGTGTGGAATGCAGACTGTCCTGTGGACCCTTGGAACTCTCCAATGGTTTTCCTTTGTATTTGTTTTCTTCCCTATTTTCCTTGTGGTCTGGGGGCTTGAACTCAGGGCTGGTAAACGTGTGTCGCTGGGATGACGCACGCCAGATGTGTGTGCTGAGATGAGCTGACCCCTAGAACCTCGGGATCCAAACCTCATTGGCAGGTGTGAGCTACCGCCATGGGCCCCAGTGCCCTTTTCATTTTTGTTTTGTTTGTTTTTCTTTTTATTTTTTTTAAAGACTCTACCACACTGGGTTCCCCCAGTGCTGCGTTTAAGACATATAGTTCAGAGACGTGAGGATCCGAAGATCTGATCCGGGAGGCCCAGCTATCGCTGAGCGAAACGCGCAACATAACATCATATCGCCAGGATTTCTGCTAGCAGGACCATCATAGGCCAAAAAAAAAAAAAAAGAGCCTGACTGGAAGCCAGGTGCAGGTGGCTCACGCCTGCCAGCTACCAGCTACCAGCTACCAGCTACCAGCTGCTGGGGAGCCTGAGATCTGAGGATGGGGGTTGAAAGGCGGCCTGGGCAGGGAAGCGGGTGAGACTCTTTGTCTCCAATGCTTCAGCACAGAGCTGGAAGCGGAGCTGTGGCTCTCGTGGTAGAGCGCCCACCTGGCCTAGAGCAGAAAAAGCTGATGGACAGAGTCCAGGCCCTGAGTCCTGGCCCCAGGACCCGCGTGCGTGCACACTCACACACTCACAAACACACACTCTCTCACAAACAAAAACCCTGCCACCAACACGACTGGCCTCGTGTCCAAGAGGTGACTCAGTTTCCCTTGGCAGAACCTCAATACCAATGTCTGTGTTGTCCCACCCCCTGAGAGCAGAGGCCTGGGGGTGGGGGAAGGAGGATGAACCCCGTTCTCCAGCCCCACCTCCCGCCAACCCCGTACATCCGCACATCCGCGGGGCCCTGGCTCCTTCTTGGGGGACAAACCTACCTGCGTCCAGAGGGCGGGCATGGGCGGGACGCGAGGGGGCGCGGCCTCGCCAGGGGCGGGACAGCCCCATCCCCTCCCTTCTCGAGGGCGGAGCCCACCTGTATCCAGAGGGCAGGTTGGGCGGAGCCGAGGGGGGGCGTGCTCTAGGAGGGCGTGGCGAGGGCTGAGCGGCCAATCCCCTCCTTCCCAGGGGCGGAGCCAACCTGTGCTCCAGGGGCGGGGCTTGAAGCCTGGCCTTGGAGAGGCCGGGCCTGGGCCCCACCCCTCCCTCCCTCTCGGGGGTGGAGCCAGCGTGAATCCAGAGTGCAGGCTAGGAGAGGCTCGTACGGGGGCGTGGCCTGCGAAGGGCGCGGCCAGGGCAGGGGCTGGAAGCCTCTTTCCCGCTCCGCCCACTCGGGGGCGGAGCCATCCAGAATCAAGAGCGCTGACTGGACGTGGCTGTCGCGGGGGGCGTGGCCGGGGGCGTGGCCGGGGCTAGAAGCCTTTTTCCCCTCTCCTCCCACTCGGGGGCGGAGCCATCCAGAGTCCAGAGCGCTGGCTGGAGGTGGGTGTTGTGGGGGCGTGGCCGGGGGTGGTGTGGGCGTGTCCTGGGCGGGGCCGGGGGCGGGGCCGGGCCGGCAGCCTCTTCCCCGCTCCTCCTCCTCGGGGCGGAGTCCACCTGCGGCCGGCGGGAGGCGCGGCCGATGGGGGCGCGGCCCGGGCCGGGGCCTGGGCGGGGCCGCAGGTGGGGTGTGAGGTGCCGCGCGGAGCTGCGGGTGGCCAGAGCCGAGGCTGGCGAGCCGACGGGCGGGCGGGCGGGCGGAGGCCGGCGTGGTGGTCCCGGGGCGCCCGACACACCCGCGAGCGCGCCCGCCGCGCGCCCCGGAGCATGAGCCGCAGCCCGGCGGCCGCGCGTCCGGGGGACCCGGCCTGAAGTTGGGGGCGCGGCGCGGCGCGGCGCCATGGGGAGCCCCCGGGCCGCGCTGCCGCGGCTGCTGGCGCGCCCGGCCCGGCTGCTGCGGAGGCGCTTCCGGCTGCTGCTCGGGCTGGCCGCGGTCTCGGTGGGGCTCTGGACGCTCTACCTGGAGCTGGTGGCGTCGGCGCAGGGCGGCGGGAACCCGCTGAACCGGAGTAAGTACGGCGGGGGCGGGGGCGGGGGGGGCGCGCCCGGGGGGGGGGCCTCCCCGCCCCTCCCCTCTCCGGGTGCCGCCCCGCGCCCGCTCCGGGGTGGGGGAGCCCGCGTGCGATCTCCCCTCGCGGGAGGGAAACGCGCCGTCCGGGCTACCGGGGTCCGGGTGTCCCCATCCCCGCGCCACCAGCACCCCACCGACGGCCTTGTCCCGTCGCGCCTTTTGGGGGGGGCTGTGCCTCCTCCGGGGGCGCCGCCCTGCCCCGCGGCCGGCCTGTCCCCCCCCACCCCTCCCCGCGGGGCCCTCTGCGCACCCCAGGCCCCGGCGGGGACGCACCCAGCGGGTGCGCCCTGTGCGCCCTGTGCGCGCGCGCCGGTGCCTCAGTTGCGCCCCGGGGGGGGGGCGGGAGGGAGGGAGCGAGGTGGGGACGCTCATCGTGGGGACATTCCCCGGAGGGCCGGGAGCCCTTCTGCAGCCCCCGGGGGGGGGGGACGCCGGCTCTGGGTCTCCCCACCTAGGAAACTCAGAGAGGAGGGAGGGGGACGCTGGGACGCGAACCCGGGCAGCACCTCTGCCCAGAGCCGGGTGTGGTGGCTTTCCTCCCGCCGTGGCCAGAAAGCAGGGAGCTACTGGGGACAGTAACCGGGCTGGCCTGGCTGGCCGCGGGTGTGCGCCTGCGCTGGCACTGGGCTCGAACTCGGGGTCGGGGCGCTGCCCGGTGTAGCCTTTTCACCCCAGGGTGGTGTTACAACACTGGGGCTGCACAGCTCCTCCTCCTCCTCCTCCTCCTCCTCCTCCTCCTCCTCCTCCTCCTCCTCCTCCTCCTCCTCCTCCTCCTCCTCCTCCTCTTCTTCTTCCTCTTCTTCTTCCTTCTTCTTCTTTCTCCTCTTCCTCCTCCTCCTCCTCCTCCTCCTCCTCCTCCTCCTCCTCCTCCTCCTCCTCCTCCTCCTCCTTCCCCCCTCCTCGCTTTTTACTGGTTAAGAGTGTGTGTGTGTGTGTGTGTGTGTGCGCGCGTGGTGGTGGTGGGGGCTGTGTGGATCGGCTTTGTCTGCCCTGGGCTAGGCCCGCACTGCCGTCCGTCCGTCCTCAGATCTCAACCTCCAGAGTAGCGAGGATTCCAGGCTGGGGGTGTATGCTGGGGAGTGTGGCTCGGCCACCATGGACGGGGACGAGGGAGCGAAGCCACACACAGCTCCTCTGGCCTTCGTGGCCTCCAGGGCCCCCGCCCCACCCCCTTCCATCTGGACACTGCGGTTGTATGAACTCTGTCACTTGAGCGTATCCAAGGCACAGAGCGGCCAGCACCCCCCCCCCCGGGGGCGGGAAGGGAGGCTGCCCTCCGCCAGGCCCCCGGCCTTCTCTCGGCTGGGCAGCCACTCTGGCGTCCTTTCCCCTGGACCGCCCAGCTGCCTCCTCTTGACAACTCCCCGGAGGAGCGTTTTTCCTCCGCAGATCAGCCTCAGGTGGCTGAGCTCCCCGCAGGCAGGCCCAGGAGAGAGCCCCCTGCCCCCATCCTGGGGAGCCTCCCTCCTCCGGGTGCATCCCAGCTTTCTCATCCAGAGCCATCAGTTCTGGGAGCTGCCCGGTTCCCTTCCTGGATGAAGCTAATTTGGTTTTCTCATTCCTTGTTTCTTTTTCCGAAAGGCGCCCTCTCCAAAAACAAACCCAAAAAAGTTACCAGTGTCCTATTCCAAAAAAAAAGGTTAATGGTTGAGAGGGGATCTTGCTATGTATGTAGCCCACACAGGCTTTTCTGAACTTTCCATACACTTACGTTATCGCCTATCCCCCAACACTCACACACACACACGCACGCACACACACACACCCGGGATTACAGGCATGCGTCACCACGCTTGGATCTCACGCCGTCCCTTGTTAACAGGTGGCTAAGCCGGGCGTGGAGGGACCCCTCGATTCTTTCCCTCTGCCTCCCGCAACGCGGCGGGCGGTCCATCTGCGGTGGAAGAACGCCTCCCCCTTCCTGACCGTCACCGGTGGCTCCTCCAGCCCCGTCTTCTTTCCTTGTTGCGAAGCCAGGTGTCTGGCATATGGCATCTTCTCTGGTTCTGTCGCTCGAACCCGTCGCTCAGCGCCGTTCCTCCGGAGGGTAGGAAGGGGGGGCATGGGAGGAGAAACCAGGAACACGGAGGCAGGAAAGGACCAAGGCCGGGGCTTTTCCTCCTCCACACCCTGCATACCAAACTGGCAGCAACCAAAGTTGTAAAACTGCCCTCCTGGGACTGTACTGGGGCCCTGACCACAGCTACCACGTCTTGGCCCGCCCCCCGTCCCTCACTCCCCCACCCCACCTCCTTTCTCTAGTAATCTTTGCCCGTTTTCTCCACCGCCAGCCCCTGCCGCCCGGAGGCCTGTGATTTGCCTGCCCCTATAGAAAGATGGCAGTCACAAAACTGCAGGCTGGTCGACTAATGACCGGGAAGGCGTCTCCCGCTGCGACTTCTGGAAACAACACCCCCCCCCCAAAAAAAAAGCTGAAGATGTGGATATGAACCATTTGGGCCACATGGGCAGAGAAAGATGTAACGGCAGTTGGGAGGGTTTCAGAGGAAAACCACTGAAATCATTGGCAAGTGGAAGAAGGAGGGTCCTGCGGGCAGAGGAACGAGAGCCCTGTGCTCACTCTGTGGCTCAAATATTTATTTAAGAGCACACCCTGGGCAGGGTAGATAGGAGGTTGCTGCAATCTCAGTCTTCTTTCTCGGAGGGCGCAAGGTGCTCATATGAAAAGAAAGCGGCTGCCCGCGAAACCGTCATTAGGTTTTCCGAAGGTAGCGGCTAGGTTTTGCTGGGCCACGGCCCTGATTCCTTTCCCGAGAGTGGGAACGCTGGAAGAGTGCGTGAGGCGCTGCTAAGATTTTTCCAGGTTACAGAAAGAAGGCCATACACAAAGACCTGGCCTGACAGGTGCTCCTACCTGTAATCTCAGCTCCTTGGGAAGCAGAGAGGAGGAGGATGGTGGTTTGAGGCCACTACGGGTGGAAAAGTTCTTGAGATTTTTTCTTTTTTTTTTTTTTTTTTTAATCTCCATAGAGAGCTGGGTGTGTTGGTGAGTGCCTGGAATCCCAGCTATTTCCAGAAGCCTAAAATAGGTAGCTGAAGATCTAGGTGCACACCTGGGCAGGTAGCAAGCCCCGCTCTCCAAAATAACCAGTTAAGAAACATAGCTGGAGTTGTAGCTCAGCCCTGCCCAGCAAGCTCGCTGCCCTGAGTTAAAACTCCAGTACTGGTTACCCCACCCCCACCCCGGCTGCTCTTTCTACACTTAAAACAGAGAATTCGCATTCAGAGCATTGAGCAGTGGGGTTTGCTGAGCCGGGACGCATGAGGATCATGTACAGGAGGCAATGGGCCTCCTGTAAGAATCTTTACCTGCCACCTGTGGCTCACACCTGTAATCCCAGCTATTCAGGGGGTGGAGAGGTTTGAACTGAGGTTCAAAGCAGTCCAAGTAGGGAGAAAAGTCAGCGCGACTTTTCGATCTTCAATGAACCACAAAGATAAAGCCTGAAGTGGAACCATGGCCCAAGTGGCGGAGCGCCAGCCTTGAGTTAAAAAAAAAGCTCAGGGACAGCACCCAGGCCGTGAGTTCAAGCCCCAGTGCCAGCACACACACGAAAGAGAAGGCTCTGTATCGTGGGCACAGAGGGGCATTTTCCCAGTAGCAGTCGGGAAGCAGCCGGCAGCTGCTGCTGAGGCCTGGTCTGGCAAAGACTCTGCTTCAGTGCCAAGTTCACCAGCTGGGCCCCAAAGTGCCGGGAACCAATCGGCAATGGCCGCACCGCCTCGGGGTGACAGCCTGAGCTCCGAGGGGGGCACTCAGTACCCTAGCCTGCCACTCTGCCTCCGAGGGCATCGAGCCCTCCAGTACCGGGTGACGGGGACTGGGTAACGGGTAAGCAGGTAATGTGAGCTGCCGAGGCTGGTGGGGGGGAGAAGGAGGGAGGCAGAGGTGAGGGCGAAGGCGGGCTCACACCTGCCATTCCTGCCGCCGAGGCTGAGACCCGAGGGTCTCGATTGGGAGCCCGCCCTGGCGGGAAAGCCCATGAGACTTAACCAGCAAAAAGCTAGATGTAGTCCAGCTCAAGTGGCAGAGCACCAGCCTTGAGTGAAACAGCTCAAGGACAGCACCCAGGCCCCGAGTTCAAGCCCCACCCCAGGACCAGTACAAAAAAATAAAGTAGGTGATAGATAAGATGGATAAGTGGTGGATGGTGGATGGATGGATGGACGGATACAAAAGCAGACCATCAGTGCTTCTCTATAAGGTTGTTGGGCGACGGGAATGGGTGATTGACATGTGGCTACCATATTGGGTGTCTGGCCCTTCCCGGGCTCTTCTGTCCCTCCTCTTGGTGGGGGGGGGGCTTCCTTGTCTTAGTCACTTGCCTCTCCTGGCTTCTCCCTCTCCCCCTGTCTCTCCCCCACCCCACCCAGCCCCCAGGACACCCATTCTGCATACAGGATTTTTCTCTGTTCTGGTTCGCAGAGCCGGCTGGGGGCACTGCAGTAATTTTCCAGGCCCGGGGGGGGGAGCCCGGCGTTGCTGCGGAGGGCTGAGCAGAGCGCAGGATGGATGGACAAGTTTGCTTTGTTTGGAAGGGGGCCTGGAGGGTTTTTGGAGCCGACTGCTCACGGCCTTAACTCTCTACCCACTTCCACCAGCCTCAAAGAAACGGCCCTGTTTAAAAAAAACAACAACACGTTCCACTCGTGCTTTTCCTTCTATCTAAGGGTGGTGAGATGCGAAGTAGGCCAGCCATACATTGAAGCCTTGGGCAGGCACTCGACCTCGTAATCCACATAGTTAATAGATTTATAGGTTAGCCGCGGGACACACTGATACCGGAAGCGAGCGCGGTGCCAACTCCTCTGGAGAGGAGAGTCGGCCCGCGCGTAGACTCTCTATTCTGAGTAACACAGGAGCTTCTGCTTCAAATACCAGAAGCCTCTGCCTTTTCTCTGTTTTTCCTTCCACCGGTCCTGGGGCTTGAACTCTGGGCCTGGTGCTGTCCCTGAGCGTCTTTTGCTCAAGGTTAGCGCTCTACCACTTCCAGTGTTTTTTCTGAGTAGTTTCTTGGAGGGAAAGAGTCTCACGGACTTTGCTCCCCGGGCTGGATTTGAACTCAGACCTCAGACTCCTGAGTAGTTCGGATGACGGGTGTGAGCCACCAGCACCCCGCTGGGTTTTTTAATTTTTGTTTTTGCTTTAAATTCGCAAGTCTCTCTGGTTCCCAGGGTGACTCGTTCTGAAGCTCCGGGGAAAATGTTTGCGGAGGGTTTACCGGTCGGCGGGGGAACTGCGTGAGCCGGATGAGGGGGTGACAGGGCTGAAGTCCCGGCCCTGTGTGACTCACCGGTCGTGGGACCTGGGCTCGCGCGGCCTCCCCCGCAGAGCCTGGCCTGTAACCACGAGACGCAGCGTCTGAGAACACCAGGATCCCCCACTGCAGGCCGGGCCCGGGCCCTTTCCCACCCGCAGCTGGGTGTGGTAGCACCCCGGCCTTGGGTTTGGAGGCTGGAGGAGCCAGGCCAGCTGCGGGTACCCCAAGATTCCTGTCTCTACAGAAAGAGGTCGGGTGTGCGGTAGCACACGCCTGTGATCCCCGCCATGGTGGGAGGCCTAAAATCGGGGGAGAGGGGGCGTGCGGATCTTGGCTCCGGTGGGAGGTACCAGACTCCATCCTAAAAATAACCCCGTGACCCACAGGGCTGGAGTCACAGCTCAACCTGGCAGGCTGAGTTCAAACCCCAAGGCCGCCTCCCCCTACCCCCCCCCCGAAAAAAAAGATGAATAACGTGTTTTCAGAAGAGACCTCACAGCTGGAGGGGTTTCCAGGGCTTTCTTTAGGTAACCTTTAGAGGTCCTCTCTCCTCCCTCCCTCCCTCTTTCTGCCTGTCTCCCTCCTCCCTGGCATCATCGTGGTTGAAGCGCTGTCCGGCGCCCTGGCCGGGCGGGCAGCATCCCGCGTCTGGAAGCCCAGAGCCTCGTGAACATCGGGCTTGATCCTCCTCCTTGTCCTCTTCCTCTTCCTGGCAGAAGATCACGGTGGGGGAGAGAGAGAGATGACAGAGCTTCCCTGCCCAGATGCCCTCGTGCTCATGACTCTGGGGGTGGGGGTGGGGGGGCTGTGGGTTTTCCTCGGTTCTTGTTCAAGCACTTGGAGCGTGGCGGGCAGGGCTGGGGTTTGAACTCAGGACCCTGCACGAGGCAGGCAGGCAGGCAGGCAGGTGCAGGCTCTACCACTTGAGACGGGCCTCTGGCCTGTGTTGCTTTCGTTAGTTTCTGACTGGGACCCCACATTTTATGCCCTCCCCCCCCCACGCCCCATCCCTCCTGGCTGTTTCCTTCCTGCGTGTGTTTCCGTGGAGATGGGGGGATGGGGCCCGGATGTTAATCTTAATCTTACTGGTTGGGGTGAGGGTCTTCCTTAGTGTCCCCCCTGCCCCCCGGGCCGGCCTCTGACTTTGAACCTCCCAGTGTCTGCCTCCAAGTGCTCGCTCTCTCTCTGTCTCTCTCTCTCTCTCTCTCTCTCTCTCTCTCTCTCTCTCTCTGTCTCTCTGTCTCTCTCTCTGTGTTTTCTCCTCATCAAGTTTTCTTCTTCTGGTATTGTGGTTTGAACTAGGACTCGGCCCACCCTGAGTCACGCCGCCAACCCTTTTGCTCTGGTTATTTTTAAAATAGGATGTCCCTTTTTTTTTTTTTGCCCAGGCTGGTCTGGGCCACAATTAGCCATGGAGTGTGACCCTCTTATTTAGGTGGGGGTCACAGATGTGTCACCCTGCCACACGCAGCCTTCTGGGGAGCCACGGGGTGGACCTGAAAAGCAAGTCGTGATCTAAACCCTTGGGCCGCCCCTCCTGCTGGGCGGGGGGCTGGGGGTGGTGAGGCTGACCCCGTCCGATCCTTTTGCCCTTATGGAAGGCTGGTGTCTGTCCATAAACAGAAGTTAGTCATATTTCATGAGGAACTTTTAAATCGTTGGCTGCATTTTCCAGGAAAAAAAAAAAAAAAAGGAAAGAAAGAAGAAGTTGTCCTTGGCTTGCGTTTCTAAGCTGTCCTCCAGGTCCGGTGGAGTGTGTGTGTGTGTGTGTGTGTGTGTACACAAAGGTGGGTATTCCGTGTGGGGCGGCGGGCTGGGGATGGAGGAGCCACAGACCTTCCGGGTGGTTCCCAGGGACCCAGGGACGGGGACCGGAGCTGGGCTTCCCGCTGGAAGGAAGTCCGACGGGAGCAAGGGCCGGTCCAGAGACGAGCCGGGTGGACATGGAGAAGGCGAGGTTCCATGCCAGGCTCCGCTCTGCGGCTCGGCCGGGACACGGTGATGAAAGCCGCCTCGCCCACCCGGCTCCAAGCGTGGGTGACGGAGCGCTGCACAGGCTGCCGCTGCTGCCCCGCCTCCTCCTCCTCCCCTGCCTCCTCCCCTTCCTCCTCTCCCTCCTCCTCCCCTTCCTCCTCTCCCTCCTCCTCCCCTTCCTCCTCCTCCCCCTCCTCCTCCTCTCCCTCATCCCCTTCCTCCTCCTCCCCTTCCTTCTCCTCCTTCTCCTCCCCCTCCTCCTCCTCCTTCCCTTCCTCCTCCCTTCCTCCTCCCTTCCTCCTCCTCCTCCCCTTCCTCCTCCTCCTCCCCTTCCTCCTCTTCCTCCCCTTCCTCCTCCTCCTCCCCCTCTTCCTCCCCTTCCTCCTCATCTTCCTCCTCCCCTTCCTCCTTCTCCCCTTCCTCCTCTTCCCCTTCCTCCTCTCCCTCCTCCCCTTCCTCCTCCTCCTCCTCCTCTCCTTCCTCCTCCCTTTCTTCCTCCTTCTCCTCCCCTTCCTCCTCCTCCTCCTCCTCCTCCTCTCCTTCCTCCTCCCTTTCTTCCTCCTCCCCTTTCTCTTACCTCCTCCCCTTTCTCTTCCTCCTCCTCCTCCTCCCCCTCCCCCTCCTCCTCCTCCCCCTCTTCCTCCCCTTCTTCCTCATCTTCCTCCTCCCCTTCCTCCTCCTCCCCTTCCTCCTCTTCCCCTTCCTCCTCTCCCTCCTCCCCTTCCTCCTCCCTTTCTCTTCCTCCTCCCCTTCCTCCTCCCTTTCTCTTCCTCCTCCTCCTCCTCCTCCCCCTCCTCCTCCTCACCCCCTTCCCCGAGGCTTGAACGCAGGGCCTGGGTGCTGTCCCTGAGCTTTTCTTTTTCTCAAGGCTAGTGCTCTACTACTTAAGCCTCACCTCCACTTTGGGGTGTGCGTGCGTGTGTGCGTGTGTGTGTGTGCGCGTGTGTGGTAGTTAATGTGTAGAGTCCCATGTGTGCTGTGTGTGTGTGCCTGCGTGTGCGTGCGTGCGCGTGTGCGTGCGCGTGTGTGCGCGTGTGTGCGTGTGTGTGGTAGTTAATGTGTAGAGTCCCATGGACTTCCCGTGCCCGGGCTGGCTTCCCGCAGCCGTCCTCAGCCTCCTGAGTAGCTGGGATGCCAGGCATGAGCTCTGGGCCTGACCAGACCTTCTTTAGGAGGACTTGGCCGTGGCCCCCAAGGCAGAGAGCCGGGGGGGGCGTGCCATGCTGGTGGGACTTGCTGGAGCCGCCCTCGGTTGGGGTGTGGGTGGTCGCCCTGGCCCCCGGCCCCCCGCATCCATCTACCTCAGGACATAGAGCAAGTCTGCATCTGCTCTCCTCAGTGATGGGCTGGGCCCGGCCTCTCCCAAGGCCCGGCCTGCCGTCACCCCATGCCCCCCATCCGCCCATCCGCCCGCCCGCCCGTCCGTCCGCTGTGGGCTTGGCCCCTGGGAGGGAGGATTTCTGCCCGGGGGCCTGGTGGGGGGGGGCAGCGTGAGAGTTGCCGGCTGGGTCATGGGACAGAGTCCTGGCTGGAGGCGCCTGTCCCCGAGCTGGGGGGCGTGGTGCTTCTAGATTCTTCCTCCCAGGCTCGAGGAGCCAGGCCAGCCACTTGGGTCAGCTTCCCCGTGGTGTAATGGGAAGAATGACCCGGCCTCTCCAGGTGGCTGGCGGTGGAAACGGAGCGGGCTTGTTTACCCCGTCCCCCTCGAGCCCTCTGCACCCCGCTCTCCCCCGCGCCCCCCCCCAGGCCCTCGGC
This sequence comes from Perognathus longimembris pacificus, assembly GCF_023159225.1. Lineage (NCBI taxonomy): Eukaryota > Metazoa > Chordata > Mammalia > Rodentia > Heteromyidae > Perognathus > Perognathus longimembris. The sequence goes on from NC_063187.1 coordinate 7,697,668, forward strand.
GTGGCGGGAGCCGGGCCGGGCCGCCCCTGGTTGTCCGGGGCAGGGCAGACAGGCCCCCAGTCATTAGCTCACCGCAGGCCCGGGCGGCCGGGGCCGGGGAGCCGGGGAGCTGGCAGGGCGGGGAGCCCAGGATAATTTTAGACCCGGAGCCCGGCTGCCAACAGTTGCAACTGCGCCTGGGCAGCTGGGCTGGGCTGGGCTGGCTGGGGGGAAGGGTGGGGTGGGGGGTGTGGACTCCATCCTGCAGGTCTGCCCCGGGGACCCCCGAAACCACCACTGTGCCCGAGCCCTCCAGGAAGCGGCAGGGCGAGATGACATGGGTGTCGCACACGCACGCACACCAGCCGTGGGTCCCCTCCTCCGCACTGGTGGGGGGGGGGGTGACCGTCCTACAGGTGTAACCTCCCCGCCCAGCCCGCTCCGGGTGGAAGCACTCCCGGTTCGCTCGGGCGCTGGGACCGGATGAGGCCCGCCCGTCCGCCCGTCCGCAGTCAGCCCATCCGCCGCCAGCCCGTCCGCCGCAGGGCGTGGGCTCCCAGGGCGTGGGGCTCGCGGGGCCCAGCGCGGGGCGTGTGCCCGTGACTCACGCCAGCCCAGGCTGCCCGGGTTTACAACCTGTTCTCACCTCCACACCTAGCCAGCCGCCTGCCACGCCCCACCCTCCCCAGGGTCCCCAGCCCGCGCCTGCCCTCCCCCTCCCCTCCCCTCCCCCTCCCCCTCCCCTCCCCCTCCCCCCTCCCCGCGGCCCAGGGCTTCTGGGCGTCTTGACTCCTTTCCCCTGGGCACAAAGCTTTTTTTTCCTGTCCAGGTCTCAGATTTCTGACCTGGAAACTGAACCCCGGCTGTGGCTTCCATCCGTTCTCTCCGCCAGCCCCCCCCCCCGCCCCCACCCCCACCCACCAGTAACATGGGGCCCTGCGCTTTCTCCTTCCCAGAGTCCCCCCTTCCAGGGCCCAAGGCAGGGGGGACACTTAGGCCCGTGAATCCCCAAAGACCCACCGGCCTCTAGTGCCCGCTTGACCCCCCAACCATGGCCATTCCCCACGGCTAGGCACCCCATTTCTGGCTTGTCATGGGTCCATTGGCGATAAGAGTCGCAAGGACTCTCCTGCCCGGGCTGGCTTCGAATCTGGACCCTCAGATCCCAGCCTCCCGAGTAGCTGGGGTGTGCCTCTGTTCCTGCAGACCCCACTGGGGCGTGGGGGGTGGCGGGGGGGCTCACAGCCGTACCCCGAGTCCCACCACGACCCCCTCCTCCGCCACCAGCCTCCTCGGGTGGAAGAACGTTTTTTGGCTGAACCTCGAACGAAGAGCCGCCCTTTTTGCAAGAGATTTGCCCCGTCCTCCCCTCCCCCGGGCTGGCTTTCGTGATCCCTGACCTTTCTCACGCTTGCTGTTTTGAGGGAGGTGTTGTCCACCCGCTCCCCGCCCCCCGAGGAAGTTTTGGGGCGATAGGGTCTGAATAGGTCTGTCTCTCCAATTGTCCTGGATTGATAAGAATTGGGGAGCAGGGCGGGGGGTGGGGGAGCTGGCACCCGAGCTGCGTGAAGCCTGCCAAGGCTCCCCAACCCGGGAGCGGGGACCAGACAGGCTGGGGTCCATCGGGGTTTTTGTCTTCTCTCGTTTGCATAGATTGGAGCCAGTTAAGCGTCAGCCAATGGGCTTCTGGGAAATCAGACTGTAACCCAGTTTGTCTCTCTGACATTATTTTTTTCGCTTCTGAAGCCGCAGGTGTAGCCCGGCGTAAGACGCTTCAGTACGGTCCTCGTGATTTCAAGGGCTGCCATTCATTCATTCATTCATTCATTCACTTCACCACCTACCCTGGGGCGCGAGGAACTTGGGACCTGGGCACACTGTCCCTGGGCTTTTCTTTTTGTTTGTGTTTTCTTAAGGCTAATGCTTTCCCACTTGAGCTGGTTAATTGGAGAGAAGGACTTCCCTTCCCCCGAGGCTGGCTTTGAACCTTTAGCCTCCTATCTCAGACTCCGGAGTTGTTAGGAGGACAGGAAAGGACGCGTGGCTGCTGGGTCCTTCTCGCAGCGCTGGGTCGGGAGTGCATGGAACCAGGGCGGGCGTGTGGTTCGTTGAAACTTCTTTTCCGACAGCACTGCGGCCTGAGCTCGGGGCCTTGCGGTCTGCCGCACAGGGTTGATCGCAGCCGGTGCTCTACCACCTGAGGCAGGCCTCCAGCCCCGCCTTTGGCTGCTGACTCCTCCACCGGCGCCTCGCCTTCCTCCCTTGCCGGGCGCCCCTCCCGCACCCGGCCCTCAAGCCGGTGCCAGGAGCTTAGCCTGGGCCGAGATGTAGCCAGGACCGTGGATAATTCTGCACTCCGGGGCTTCGTGGTAGTGCATTAGCCTAAAAAAAAAAAAAAAATATATATATATATATATATATATATATATATATATATATGCCCAGAAGTGTTTGGAGAAAAACAAGAGTTTAACCAGGTGCCGGTGGCTCGCACCTGTCCATCCTATAGCTCCTCAGGAGGCTGAGAGGGTCACAGTTCAAAGCCAGCCCAAGCAGGCAAGCCCGGGAGACTCCTATCTCCAAGAAAGCACACACACACACACACACACACACACACACACACACACACACACACGGCTGGGAATATGGCCTAGTGGTTAGAGCGCTCGCCTCATATATACATGAAGCCCCGGGTTTGATTCCTCAGCACCACATAAACAGAAAAAGCCAGAAGTGGCGCTGCGGCTCAAGTGTGGCGGAGTGCTAGCCTTGAGCAAAAAGAAGCCAGGGACAGTGCTCAGGCCCTGAGTCCAAGGCCCAGGACTGGCCAAAAACAAAAAAGCCGTTGTCAATTAAAGCCTTATCAGTAATGGCCTTTGTTCTTAGTCTTTAGAAATCTGTTGTATCTAATCCTTAAAGTAAAATATCAAGTTCTATGGTACCACAAGTGTAAGCAATGAAATAAAAATAGATTCAATTAAACACACACACGCACACACGCGCGCGCGCACACACAGGAGTGGAGCTGTGATCCCTGGGGTGGATCACCCACCTGCAGCAGAAAAATGCCCAGGGCCAGCGCCCAGGCCCCGAGTTCGGGACCCAGGCCCGGCGCACACACAGAAGCGAGGACAGGATTTCCCTAGATGAGGAGCGGGCCGGCGGGCTTCCCGCCGACATGTCGCGGGGTGACAGCCTCTGTGGAGGTAGCCATCCCCCTGACTAGTCCTGGGGTTTATCCCTCCCCCCCAATGATCCAGGAATACTTTGTGGGGCGCAGGGGGTGTCGGGAGTGCCGCTGGGCTGTTCCCCCGCCTCCTCCCTGGGCGTGTGCCGTGACTCATGCCGTCTAATTGGTTTGATGAGGAAACCAGCTAGGTGCTTGGGAGAAGGGGCTAGGTGGGTGCCCCCGGGTGGGGGGGGGGCGTGGACAGGCAGACGTGGGGCGGGAGAGGCCGTGGGCCGCTCGCCGGTTCCACATCCGTGACAGCTCGTTGCTCAGCGGAGGCTCGGTGCTACGTGCCAGGCCCTGGATTCGAACAGCTGGAGCTACAGGCGGCAGCCACTGCACCGGAACGAAGTGTTCCCCAACTCCTACCTCCCCCCTCGGCCTGGGAGACCCGGGGCGGCCCGCGCGCAACCCCGCGGGGGGGGGGGGTCGTGCGTTGGGAACGCGTGATCGTGTCCGTATCAGCCACCCGTGGCCTGCTTTGGTTTGTGTCTGGTTGTGCGGTACTGGGGATCGACTCCAGTGCCTCGAAGGATCCACTGCTTCTCCGTTTTCTGTGTTGGTTGTTGCCCATGGGGGAGGCGGGGGGGGGGTCTTGTTAACTGTGGTTCTGCCCGGCCTCAAACCGGCAACCCTCCCGCCCCAGCCTCCCGAGCACTGGCTGGGATGACAGGCAGGCCCGGCAGAACCCGGTTCTCTACGCCATGCCCAGCGGCCGGTGTGCCCAGCCCTTGGGTGAGTCCTGCGGCTTCCTCCTCTGGCTCCTTCCCTAGGCTCTCTCCCCACTGCTGGCCACGCCATCCAAAGCCTCGCAAGCTGGCCCCAGAGGCCGACGCAAAGCAAATAACAGCCCGTGCCTTGTCTGAGAGGAGGCCGGGTCTGCTTTTGTGCGGCGGTGACCTCTGGGGAAACCTCACCGAGCGCCTCTGCCAGCCCGAGGGGGTGGGGTGCATCCCACCCTGGCAAGGACCACAACCAGCTCTCGGGAGGATGGAAAACACACTCCCCGCGGGCCCTGGAGGGGTAAACAGCTCCCGCCGTCCCCAGAGCCTCAGGGGTGGCTGGGACTCGGGCAACTGTTGGGCATCATTAAATATCAAAGGTAGGCTCAAGAAGGAGGAAAAAAATGTGAAGCACGCTCTCCTCTCTCTCTTGTTTTCACAAGTACTTCCAGCAGGAGAACATTCCAGAAACCATTTATGTATCAGGAAGGTAAAACCAGAGTCCTGGGAGCTCGGAGGCTGTAATGTCGGCTGTGGTACCGAGGCTCCTCTTGCTATCTTGGGGACTTCCTTGTAGCACTGGGCTCTTTCAAGCCCCCTCTTTTTCCCTCCACCCCCCCCCCTTGTTGGGGTAAGGGTCAGAGTGGCCCCGCCTATTTCGGAGTAGTCGTCAGGGGCTCCTCGTGTCCATCCGTGCCCTGGGTCCGCGCCCAGGCCCTAGGTTTAAGTCCTAGTAACCAACACAGCTAAAGAACAAAGTAGATTTGACTTCTCCCGTCCACTGAGGCACGGGGTGGGGTGGGGGGAGGGGAGGGCACGGAACACAGGACCCAGAAAGTAGCTTCTCCGTCCGCGCTCCACGCGTCCTTACGGAGGGTCGGGTCAGCCGGGCCGCGTGGCAGGGATCAGATCCGATCAGCCGACCGCCGGACCGTCAGTCCAGATGTTTACAAGCGATAATCGGGAATGCCAAACAAGGCGACTGTTTTGGCCTGGGTTTCCAGGAAAGATTAACTCAAACCCTTCGGTCATCAAGGTCAGACCCGCGACATCGCGATCTGAGTTTCAGAAAATGGCGTTGCTAAACACAGCAAATCGCCCCCGCCGGCGAGTCCCGCTCTCCCCTGTAAACGCGGGTGGCGCTTTGCGCTCTGACTCGGTGAACCGGAAAAAGAACCCTGCGTGGAGCGGCACCCGGCGCTCTCTGGAGCTTTCCGCAGTCCAGCTGAGAGAAGCCTCGTGTGCGTAGCCCACTGAGCTTCCCCTCCCGACTGCTCTCCTCAGGTGCTCTGACGGCTGCTCGTTTTATTTCTTTAAAATCACTC